>NW_025830954.1:0-5916 GCF_002878395.1 Capsicum annuum | reverse complement strand
TAGGGCCTCGAACTCGTGTTGAGAACGCTCTTTGCCTCCATGAGTATGAGCCAACATGGTCAAATCAGATTGTGAAACGCTAATCACAGAGGCATGAGCATGATCAGGTTTCACTGGTAGAAGGGTCTCAACAACTATCGCCTTTCCATTTTCTGCTGGAACAGCCTTATAACAGTTCTTCAGCAACTTCACACACAGGCTATCACTCCAGTCATGAAGAATGCTCTTTCATTGAATAAACACAAAATGTCAATATTTGAAGAACGAACTATACTAGTCATATTTAAGAGTTTATTAACTCAAACGGTATGAATTTTTATTCTGGAAAGTTAATAAATTTTGATTTTTACTTCAAAATTAAGTACCACATGTTTTACTCAGAAAGTCACTCAACCTATAATGTTTAAATAAAGGTTAAACCCATCGTCAGGCCCCTTAAGTACGCGTCATCTTTCACTTAGCCACCTCAAGTGGACATTATTTCATTTTGGCACCTCAAGTGGCCATAAAGTCGGTCATTTTGGCACGTTTTGCTGAATCAGCAAAATAATATTAGTGCGTGTGTTACAAGCGTCGATAAGCTGGAAAGTGACGAATAAAATGCAAACATGTGTCATTTTTATTCAAATAATTTATAAATAATTAATTTAAATAAAAAATACCCCTCCCTCTAACCTATCCACCCCACTAGTCTTTCTTCTTCAAACACCCCACCCACGCGCCACCCTAACCATTCTTCTTCTTCAAACACCCCTCCCCCTCACTCGCCACCCCTCCCCCACCCCACCCCGCCAGTTTTTTGCTTCCATTTTTAGTTTTTTTAATTGATAATTGATTTTGGACAATTGTTAAGCAAATAATATTTCCCTTTTTTTTTAATTTCTTTTGCAACTTACGTTTCAGAGTATGGACTAGAGATCCTTTTGAGCAAGTTGACATTTTTATGAAAAACCGTTCAATCACAGTAGAGAATTCTATAGGTTATTATTTGTTTGTGTGTTAGTGTGTTTCGTTGATTTTTGAAAAATTCAACCTCCATTAATGGAGATTAAGCTAAAGAAAGGTTGTGTGGAGAAGATAACATGAGGAATTTTTTTTTAATTATTTGGTAAATAAAACACGTGTCATTGATTTTACTTCAATTTTTTATTTTTCTTCACTGATTTTTGAATTTTCTTCATGAATTTTGCTTCATTTTTTTCGATTTGCTTCATCGATTTTGCTTCGATTTTTAATTTTATTATTGATTTTTTGTTTGATTTTAATTTTTCTTCACTAATTTAGCTTTATTTTTTAATTTTTCTTCATTGATTTTATTTGATTTTTAGTTTTTCTTTGTTGATGTTGCTTATTTTTTATTTTTCTTCATCAATTTTGTCCTTAATGATTAAAAAAATGTGCTTATTATTTAATCTTCACGAACCTTTAAATGCATATATAAATTTCTCTCAATAATTCTTACCGTTAAATAAATTAAGATTGACAAAAATAACGGATAAAAATGTGAAAGAAGTGTAAATTAATGGGCATTGAGTTAATATATTATTTTTGGCAAGTCGAACTCCTAAATGTGTATCTAATTTTTAAATCTCTCCCAATAATTTTCACCATTAAATAAGCTTAAGATTGACAAAAATGATGGATAAAAATAAGAAAAAATGTATAAATTAATGAAAATGAGTTAATATACTGTTGGTGGGCCAAATTTCGTGTCACGTCAGCCAAAAAGGGGCTTTCACGCGCCTTCATGAAGGTGTAATACACGCACCTTGCCAACTCAGCAAAAGGTGTCAAAATGACCAACTTTATGGTTACTTGAGGTGCCAAAATAAAATAATGTTCACTTGAAGTGCGTAAGTGAAAGATGACGCGTACTTAAGGGGCCTGGCGATGGGTTTGGCCTTAAATAAATTTGCTTATGTGGATTTTCTATTTAAAAATTTATAATATATTAAAAGTGTGAAGCCCTTAGAAAAGTGATTTGAACTTTTTGCCCTTCATTAAAATACTCCGCTTTAGATAAAATCGTTTTTTCACCTTTTTTCTATTATTTAAGTAATATTAAATATTGACTATATTACCAAAAAAAAAAAACCTCTCCTCACAAGAATATAAGTCCTTCTCCGCAAACCTAATCATACCTAAAAACCAAAAAATAGAAAAACAAAAAGATTTTCCTTCCATAAAAAAAAGTAATAAACAATGCTCTCTCCCTTAAAATCCCGAACATGAAATGAGAAAAATGGTGGTAAGAAAAAAAAACCATCCCCAAACGTATGAAACCAAAAAAGAAATATAATGATAAAAAAAATTGTAATTAAAAAAAACCTACTTTCCAACGTGAAATCCAAAAAATAATATATTAATAAAAATTCAAAAATCCTTCCCATTTTTCATCAAAGTTGTGTTAACAATTAATTTTAATTATAACTTCTTTTGATTTGATTCTTTAATTTAAGTAAGAATTCATAATATTTAACACTTCTAAATCATTTCACCTTACATAAAAAAAATAAAAAGAACTTCTACAATTCTATTTAACTACTATTTTGGATCAAAATTTACTAAATACATACCTCTACTTTTGCTTTTTCTTCTTATTTTGTTATTAATTTAAATTGTCTTTTTTATGTGTGTATTCATTATTATCATCTTCTCCATCTTTCTTTATTTTTGTATTCATTATTATATCTTCTCCATCTTTCTTTATTTATTTTAGTTAATAACGAGTATATATAAATTATGACTAAATAATTAACAAAACAATGAATTCTCTTTTTTTTTTTTATAATCTCTTATGTTTCTTTTTTAGCAGGAAATTTTTGATCAAAAATTGAAAGAAATAAGCAAGTCGCCTCGAATGAAGTGGTCAAAAACATCAAAGGTTTGTCTCTTTCTTTTTTTTCCTTCCTTTGTTGAATTGTAGCTTTGTTTTGATTATGGTATTTAATTATTTCCTTAGTATTATAATTGAATCTTTAATTAAACTTGTTAGTTGAGTTCTAAATATAAGGTTATAATAAGTATTGAATCTTGATATGCATAACTTTTGCTTGAAAAATGAACATATAAATTTAGGATTATAGTATCTTTCAATTTTGAGCTTACTTAAGTTTGAAAGTGGACCAAGTACATTATTTATTGTAAATCGAGTTTAATCTATCTACTTATTATTATAAAATTCTGAATATAAATGTTAGGGTTGAACGAATTGGTTAAGGAAGCTTCTGAAGAAGCTAACAAGCCTAAATAACCCAAACAAAAGGATAATTGTGTTGATATGAAATTGAAGGAGTTGAAAGAAGAAATTGACAAGATTAAAGAAAGAAAGAAAAGGTGAAAGAGAATAGCTCAAGGAAGGACTAAAGAGAATATACTCTTTATAAACTTTCTTGTGTTTAAACTAATATATGTGCTTTTCGGTTGACTAATTTTTTGTAATGCCCCGCAAAATTCTTTTTCAGTCTAAGCCTTAGAACGTATTTGGTAAAGCGAAAATCTGAGTCAAATATTTCGAAAATATCCGCCCAAGTATGAAATACTTTAAATCATGTGAGAATCTATTTGAGCATGAATTAAGATCATAGAGGTCCCCTAATCCATGGTCGAGTTGAAAGCTTTCCTATAGTTCAAGTTTTAGTGACCGTCAAAATTTGGGTCAACTTTAATCGACCAAAACTCGTTGTATATGGAGAAATGAGCGGCTTGCTATATATCAAATGAAAGATCTTTAAATTAGCTTTCCAACTATACTAATTTCGCCTAAATCTAATATCGGAGCAAAGAGTTATGCTCATTTTACTCCAGCCTGTCAAGCTAAAAAATGGTGACGACGTTTCTGACGGGCTACCACGTTTCTGACGACCTTTTTGACAACGTCGTCAGATTTTGACGACATTTCTGACGACGTCATCAGCCCTGAGATGAAAATCATAAAATTCACCCTTTTTGTGACGACATTTTGTGACTGCCTGTCACAAATGTCGTCAGTCATTTTTTTCCAGCAACTTAAAGACATTTTTGCAAGGGTATTTTGGTCATTTCCCACACTTTTTGAGCCTCTATAAATATGGAAACCTCTTCCAAAAACCTAATTTCAACATTTTTCTCTTTCAATTCTCTTGAGAAGAGAAATTACTAGGGTTACAATCAAGAACCCTAATCTTCCAAAAATCATCCATAAATTCTTCAAGATTTCTTCAAGAATAAAGTTTCTCATAGTGTGGGCTTCAAGAATTATTTATTATAAGTGCGGATAGAGTCTCAAACATTAGAGTTCATTCAATTTCAAAGGTTAAGGTATGTAGATGTTGATTCTTGGGTCCCTTTCATCTAAGAAGCTCAAGAACCCTTTTCAAAACTCAAAGATTTTTATGTTTATGAATTTTTAATAATTTGTATAAGTTGAAATTGATATTCAATGTGTTGTTGAGTTTTGATTTATGTTTGTCTTCAAGATTTATGAGCTTTGATCCTAGTATATGGAACTCATGTGATGTTTGTGATAGACCCTCTTGAAGTTATTTTTTTCATGTGATGTGTTCATGACTTTTGGGTATAGAAATGGTTGAATAAGTGAAGAATGTTTCCCATAGGTTTGATAAAGAGCTTAGGTGAAACATAAGAGCCATTATAATATGTTGTAGGTGAAACACTAAATTATGAGCTAGTCCATGCATGTCTACTGTTAGATAAAATGCCTTAGTGAGTGAAATGTGTCAAATAGCATGAAATCCCCAAGTAGGTGTAAAATTGATCATGTCTAGTGGATGTTGAAAGACCCTAGTGAACAAGTCGAGATATGATGGTTGTAAGATTCCTCGATTTTGTACTCTTTGATATATACTAAACTTTTAATACGTGTCAAGTGGTTAATAAGAAAATAGTGACGTGTTAGTATGAAGTTATCCCCAAATCAAGTGATATCCAAACACATGACAAGACTGATATAGGTATGAAGTACTTGATGTAAGATCTTGTTGAATAGGGTATAATCTAATAGCATATCTTTCCTAGGCTAGTATATGATGGTGAACTGATGTTGATGATCCTTAAAGGTTTGGAGTGACCCTTTGGTGGTTGTGATGATGAATAGAGGTCTATGTTTCCTAAATGCTTAATGCGATGTCCTAAGGATCTTGAGGGGGAAAGTATGTTATGATGCCCAACTACTTCAAGTGATGCTTTAACGATTGTGATAATACATGAATGATTGTAATGATGAATGAATGCTTGTAATACATGAATAAATGCTTGTAATGATGAATGAATGGATAACCGTGATAATGCATGAATGATTTGTGATGAAGAATGATTATGTATTACTTTTATGTTATCGAGTCTTGGAGGTATTTATACCCGAAAATAGAGTTGTTATCTAGAGCCTGTGTCAGTTTCTCGATAATTCTAATCGAGCCATAATTCTTAGAACTCAGTGAACTATAGAACTCTGTATCCTCAGATAAGTGCAAAGCTTAATAAAGCTCAGTAATCTCAGTTATCTATGCAATCTCTGTATCGCTAGTAATCTAGCCTCTGGCCTGCAATCAACTCATTTCTAATAGTATTCAAATTATTTATTCTAATCTCATAAGCGATTCAGGTAATCTATTCAAGCTCTGTATCGTCAGTCAGATACAATGATTCGATATCTTTTCGGACAGATACGGAACCTAGTGATCTGAGCGTAACTCCGTCAGAACTTTTGAGTAATATGATCAGTGTCAGATTCAGTTCAGCCAGTGTTCAGTTGAGAATTAATTCCTGAGTCTTCCAGTTAGGAGTAGAAACTAGCACCGAGCGAGCTCAAGGATGGGAACTCACTTACTAGTAGAGGGTGTGATTCTTAGAAGCAATCCTTGTGCTCCAGATTTACGTAGCCAGCGTAGTTGATACATCACACTTGTTAGTTGAGGG
>NW_025830953.1:0-1034 GCF_002878395.1 Capsicum annuum | reverse complement strand
CTTGAAACATTGGAACCCCTTAGGATTAGGATACTTGTGAGCCTCTTTCCTTGGTGGATATTTTTGCATTGCCTTGGCCTCGGGTTTCCTTGTAGTGGTGTGTTGGTCTTTGTTTTGTGCCAATCCATGGTAGAGGAAGCAACCTCCTTACCCCCCGGCCAACACGAGGGTGCTTGACCCTTGGCTTTGTAACTTGTTATTTCCTTAAGTTCTCTTTCAATTTCAACGGCCGCTTGAAAGATGCCTTCAACGGTATCAAATTTATGTAGAGTCAAGTGAGTAGCAATCTCCTTATTCAACCCACACTTGAACCGAATGATGTCATGGCCGATTTGTTCTCTCTGATGGTCAAGCTTCAACATGAGTTGTTGAAACTCATCATAATATGCCATAACACTTTTATTCCCTTGTCACAAGTTGTACAACCTCGCAAGTAATGCATGATGATAACTTTTGGGAAGGTACCGTTGCCTCATTAGATACCTTAACCGAAACCATAGTGGTGGTTTCCCATCTATCAACTCATTGCCAAATCGCTTGATGTGTTCCCACCAAGTGTTGGCATAGCCTTCAAAGTGGGCTATGGAATAATAAATCTTCTTCTCCTCTGAAATATCATTCACTTGGAATACCTTGTCACACGCCGTTTACCAAGCGAGATACACCTCGGGGTCACTTTCACCCTTAAAGATAGGTAGAGTCAATTTGATGGTATTGATGCCCACGTCTCTCTCTAGGTATTAGTTTCCCCTTTCTCCATACCCTCGGTATCTCCTTGGATCCACACGAACCCCTCTCATCTCCTTCTCCCTCATGTAGGCATCATCAAAGGCTCTATACCCTTCATAATCCCCTCTACCATATTCCTCAAGGTGGACGGGACGGTTTTGGACATTTAGAACTTGATTCAGAGGAATTAGATTTTGTGGAGGTGGTGGTCTTTGGTTTAGTGGAGCTTGGAAAGGGGGGTTCAAGTTTTGTGGAGGCATTTGACGTCCGATTACCTCTTTCGGAACTTGAGGAATTTGGGAATG
>NW_025830952.1:0-1122 GCF_002878395.1 Capsicum annuum | reverse complement strand
TATTACAATGAACTCTTGTACTTTAAGCACCCATGATTTAAGTATTTTGAGAAGATTGAGAAATGAATTGACCTAATGGTCCGAGAGATTTGAAATTCACTTCACTATATGAGATTATTGATTTGATTATTGGGTTCGTGGTGAACCATAAGATTATTCTAAAAGAGGATTTTTATAGGATGAGCGCAGATAATCTAAAGAGAGTAGTATTTAGCATCGAACGGGTAAGTCACTATGGTTTTTTACCCCAAATTACGTGCCACCATAGGTTGGACTTGAGGCTGAGATTATGATGATTATGATTGGGTTTGAGGCCGAGTTTTATTTATGGATCACTAGACCTAGGTTTAATCCCTATCAAGAGTATGACGCTCCTCCCCAACATGGGGTCTCTTTCTTAGGAGGACAAAACGTTGGACTTCATGTAGCTCGCATGGTTTATGTCAGTTACGAGAACCTCTCTTGCCATTCAAACTTAAGTTTAGCTACTTCCTTGGAAACTAAAGTGTTTTCCCTTCTATGAGCTGTTTTCCTGCTAATGAGGTTGTAAAAAGATTTCCTATCTAATGTATTCCCTTGATATGAATTATCTCTTCAAAAGAAAGTGTTTTTCCTTGATTTGGTATTTTCCCATGAAACCTTGAGATGAGTTATTTTATCTAAACTAGAGTATTTTCCTTTTGAGATTGAATGATTTCCTTAAATCTTGAAATGAGATATTTTCCTAAAGTGAATGAAATGCCTTCAAGTACGTTTCAAAGTGATATGATTCCAAATTCCCAGTATTTGAGTTTAAAAAGAGTTATGAGATCTTGAGCACTAATGAAGTTTTACTGTCCTTGAGGCATATGCATGAGTTGATCGTATTTCTTAAAGCCCCTTTGGGCTTGAGTATTGAGAAAAAAAGAAGATTTCTAATTTTAAGGTTAAAGAATGATGACTCACGAGATTTGTGGTATGTGCCTTATCTTACATGATTTATGAGCTTTATATTTGATACTTGTTCAAGCTATGTGAGTCATCCTATATTGCATCCATAATTTGACTGAAGAAGGTTGATACTATTTTATACATGTGCATTCACCCCCATATACTCAGTACATTCCCAAGTGCTGATCCACA
>NW_025830951.1:0-1170 GCF_002878395.1 Capsicum annuum | reverse complement strand
TTGGAAAAAACAACTCCCTATGTTCATTAATATAAGGTAGGGGAACAGCAACTACCTTTGTTCATTAAATCAGACCATTGTGTTTGAAATAGCTCTTTATATCATACAATTATTCTGAAAGTAATTCAATGCAATTATACTCATACTCAAAACAACTTCTACAAAATTTGTGTAGGGGTTATTACTAATTCAATTGTCATATTCATAAAATTTGGGGAAATAAAAATCCCCCTAGTTTATTCACCATGCCCATGCACCTCACAAGTTCAAAACCATAAATAAAGCATGAACAACTATATGTAAATCATGGGAGACACCATTCAAAAACAAACTTTCAAAACCCTCAATCGATGTTTCAAAACCAACATCATAATCACATGAATAACTATTTAGAACACATTCTTTTACAAAATAATAATTAGAGAATAGTAACATGCCTGAAATATCAAGAGTTATGGAGAGAATTTTCCCTTGGGTGCTCTAATTGATCAACTTCTTGGAAACCCTAAGTATGTTGCTGGAGAGAACTTAGAGAGTTTGATAGAGTGTTTTGATTGTGAATAATATGTTAATAAAGTTCCAAAGAGGGTTTTAAGTCATGGGATCTAAGTTGGAAAGGAGTAAAATTACTAGGATGCCCTTAATTAAAAGATAAAAAATCGACGTCCAGTCGCTATGGGTGACCTCACAACTCGTAGGGTCACCTTACGACTCATTTATCCAGACTAAGTCTGGACTGTGTCCAGGGACACCAGTCTGGACTGTGTCCAGGGACACCCCACACTGGTCTGGTTACGAGTCGTACCAAATGATTCGTACTCAGACATTACGACTCGTAACATTCTAGTCGCAGTCACAACAGGAACTTAGGATAGTACACTGGTTTTCTTACGATTCACACCCTACGACTCATTACGAACCCCTATGATTTGTAGGATCCAAGTCTTAGTCAAGACAGAAACTCCAAGACAACACATTGTCCAAGCTACAATTGGGTCCCTAAGACCCGCAATGACACCCTACGACTCACCTGTGAGTCGTTGTGAGGACAATAAGCTCAAAGATCAAGAAATTTTCAAGGACCGAAATCCGAGGTGTTACAGAAGATTTGAGAAAAAAAATCATATGATTTCTAATGAAGAAGGAAAGAAGCATTTAAAGAAAATAAAA
>NW_025830950.1:0-1219 GCF_002878395.1 Capsicum annuum | reverse complement strand
CTCTCAAGTGTCAACTTAAATCATCATTCATTAACTAAGCCTAAAATCAAAAGGGTTCTAGTTATGTATAAGCAAAAAGGCCTTTATTACAACTTGGGCCCAAAAGTGACCCTCAATACAACTTGGGCCTAAAAGTGACCCAAGAGTCTAAAAATAATACAATTGGAGCATATGCGCTCTCGAAGCCCAAGCGATCATCCAAACATATCGTGATCAATGCTTTCTTGGATGAAATCATCAAATATAGCTTCTCCTGTGCTCCAAGCTATCCTATAATCCCATATGTGCTTTCCTGGAATGATCAAGTTGTAGATTCTAAGGTTTGAACCTTGAAGCATAGATCCCAAAAGAGTGGATCTCATTTGGCTCGTATCATATAAGGGATAAGTTGATGGCGTGGAAGGCTTGGGAGAATTGTAACGACCCAATTTTCTGAAACCAAAATATCACATGGTGCTCATGATCCCGAAGGACCACAAGCCAACCCTCTACTGATATCTGTACCTGAACACTACATAATATAGATAATAAATGCAGAAACTAGCCATAAGGTTCAAAACAACTAAAAATACTCAAAATTTAAAATTGATTACTGATACATCTGTCCAAAAAGCCTCTAAACTGTTTGAACTGTGGAGTTGATGGGATATGTCTCCAACTAACTCCGTCTACTGAACATAAACAAAATTTGATACGATAATAATAAAAATAAGGATCTTCCTCGACTGAAGAGGACTCACTACTATGTCTATTGCTGCTGACTAGGACTGAGCTGCTAAGGGTACTCTGGATCTCGTGCCTCTGAACCTATGGTGTCAAATAAAACACCATAGCTCAAATGCGTCAGTACGAGAATGTACCGAGTATGCAGACGAGGTAAGGCTAAATGAAAGGGTTCATGCATGAACAACTATAGATCTATTAAAGTTATCCACACCCCCCTACAATTGGTATTAGAGCCTATGTTGATTAAAGTTACGGAAGTAGTATATATTTGGAGTTATTTGAGAAATTTATTAGATTTAGATATTGACCTAAATATTAATGAATAACGTACAAAAATTACAAAAATATAAAGAATTAAAATAAATAATATCTGAAAAATGTAAAGAATTAAAAATAAGGATAGAAAGCCTACAACATAACATAATTGTCGGAGTTAGTAAAAATTCAATAAATGCACAAAAAGAAGAAATATCAAATTTAGAATCAACAATAG
>NW_025830949.1:0-2128 GCF_002878395.1 Capsicum annuum | reverse complement strand
CATGCAAAGACCATAAATTTTATCATGGGAAAGGAAATTTCACACGTCTCATTCATAAATCACTTTTTGAACTCAAATCACATATGCACGAGATTTTAAATCAAGCTTATGGAAAATTCTATGACATATTTTCATCGAATAGGGTTCACAATGCATGTTCTTAAAATAACTTCCCAAACCTCATTACATATACATACATATATAAATTTAAAGCATGTTAAAATAGTAAAAACTATGCCCATGATATTTTGGATAGCCCCACTTAACTTAAAAATAAAGAAATTGACCCTTTAAGCTTGAATGTTCAAACTCTAGGTTGTTTTTCTTCTCGATCTTGAGCTTAAGAAAGATGATATAGGTATTTGGGAATGATATAAAGTGAATAATTACCTTAATTTCATCTACAGATGTTTAGGGACAGCTATGGGACATGAAAGGACCTTATTACCCTTAAAATAACACAAAAATGGAGCACTGTTGGCACTATGAAATCACCATGCGACGCACAGAAAATCACCTAAGACCAAGGTAGGAAATGCATGTCCAATCACCCAGACCTTAAGTGGGCGTCGCATGGACAATCGCACTCCCTTTTCAGTGGCCCTTTGCGATTTGTAATTCAATGTGGCAATAAATTTTTGCTCGAGTATCGAATTAAGGAGAAATTGGTATCGTTGGAAAGCTAATTCAATTAGCTATAAGTAAGTGGGTATTAAGATGAAAAATTATACATATATCAAAAGTTATACATGATCAAAGTAGACTCTTGTAGAATCGAATAAAAAACTTTGGACGAATCAAAGTCTCTTAGCTGAACTTTGTTCTAAGTGATTTCTATGAATATTTTTCACCTCAAAAGCACTTCACACATTAGGGTAAATATCATGACACATGAATTCAAAAGTAAATCACGGGATTATGGTTTACACACATAAGGATGACGATTCAAAGTCTAGCCCAAAAGTGTGAGGTGTTACAAAAAAGATCTGCAACATACCAGTAACCACATCTAGTGAAGCCTCTGAGTCCTGAAAAGTAGACAGGGAATACAACCAATTGCGACCACTTTCAGAAGCTGAATAGTACCCTTAGGTGTTAGAGCTATAGATGCGGCTTGGGACTTAGCATCCCTGATATTTTCTCTAGCTGAGGGGAAGTCCCTCTTAAAATAGCCCAGCTGGCCGCAGTTATAGTACACATGACTACCATATTAATATTTTCCCGAATGATCTCTCCCATACTTTCCACAACGCAGGTATAACCTGAAGGTCTAAGCTGCACTCTCATGGTACTGAGTACCCTGCATCTTCATCCTACTGTTAGGCTGGGAATTATGAAACCGTTGATCGACTGGAGGTCTGGGCATTGGGGCACTAGCTGAAGACTGAGCATTGTTCCAAAATTTCTTCTTAGACCACTTCTTATTCCATTGGCTACCTTGATGCTGACTGACATTCTGATCTGCAAACCTAGCGTTCTTAGTCTGTCTTTCTCTTTCCCTTACCCTTGTCTTCCTCTTCTTCTCCTCTTCTACTTGTTGCATATGCATGGATAACCTAAAGATATCAATGTCCTTATTCAGTATTTCCCCCTTATATTTTAACACCAAATCATCTGAGAGATTAGATGTAGACTTCCTTATACGAGCCCTAATATTGCCCAACAATTTCAAAGCATAAGGGGACAGATGGGTAAATTTCAGTGCATATTCTTTGAAAGTCATCATCTTTTACTTCAGGTTAATAAATTCTTTAGCTCTTTCTTCCCTCAGCTCTTAGGGAAAGAAACGGTCCAAAAAGGCCTCTACAAACTCACCCCAAAAAGCCAGTTCTACATCCTCACCCCTCAAATCTTCCCACTCATTGTACCACTAGTTAGCTACGTCCTTCAGTTGATAGGCTGCCAAATGAACCCTTTCAACCTCACTAGCATGCAGGAATTAAATATTTTCTCTATTTTATTAATAAACCCTTGGGGGTCCTCCTCAACGTTGGTGCCCGTAAAGGTGGGTGGGTTCAGTCTCATGAATTAGCCAACCGAAGTGATTTTGGATGAACCAGGAATTGAAATCACATCTCCATAATGACAAGATTGAGAATCCACAAGCTGAGCTATCATATGGATGGAC
>NW_025830948.1:0-3664 GCF_002878395.1 Capsicum annuum | reverse complement strand
AATTGGGTAGAAGCCTTGATTTTGTGTTGTTTGAATGCCAAACAATTTAAAATTTTGACAATGTTGAGAGGGTTGATTTTTAGAGTAGTGAGAGCCTAGCTATTGTAGATCTAGTTTTATTGACTATTGCTCCTAAAAATAAATCTTTATGATGATGAAAATCAAGTTGATAATAAAGATACTGGTTATATTCAGAATGACCAGTATGATATCATTGATGCTTTAGGGCAAGTTAATATAGTTGATCTATAACCAGTTATTGATGTTCCCAAGAGTTCTCTTAGAGGATCTACTAGAGAGAGAATACCTTTATCATGTTATTCTTCCAATGAGTATGTACTCTATCCTAATGGGGGAGAACATGAGAGTCCTGATGAGGCCATGGAAAGTGAACAAAAAAGTGATTTAATGCTATGAAAGATGAGATTAAGTTTAGTGCTTTAACCCTAGGCTTCTTCCTATTTGATTGTCCAAGCAATGTACTTTTAACCACCATTTACTTTACTTTTTGTTTATAAATCAAAAACTCTTTTGGTTATGTTTGTACCAATTTAATCTCAATAGTTAAACCAGAATTGGATAGTTGTCAACACAAGTCTCTGAGGGATTGATATTTATCTTTTTATAAGGCCACTGTATTACTTGGTGAGACCACTACACTTGCGTGTGCAATTGGGCACAATAAGTTTTTGGTGCCGTTATCATAGACTTGTAAATAGGAAATATCTTATTTTTAGTTTAGTTATATTGAGTTGTACATAGTTTAGTTTTTTTCTTTATAGTTTCATTTACTTTTTTTCTTACTTCTTGATATGTCAGCCTGGGATAGGTGGTTTTTGAGTGGTGATGATTCTTGTTGTTTTTTTAGGGGACCCCATCAAGAGGCTTTTTGTCCAAATTTTGATAGAATCGCATGGATAGGACCTTCATAATATGAGGTGGATATAGTCCTACCCATGGAGTAGACCACAATACTATGTACGATTTGTGGCAATACTAGTCATTCTGCAGCTATATGTGTTATCAGTCCCCATTCAGTAATGTTTGTAGGCTATGGTCAATGGCCATATTATATTAACACCTACAATCAAATGTGGCAAAATCAGCTGCCAAATAAATCATGGAACAACCAGTAACAACAACAAAATATGCAGGGAAGCAAATAGAGGACATGCTAAAGGAGATCATGGCCTACTAAGAACAGTTGTCTGTTAAACTAAAAAATTAGCAAATAATTTTAAAGTAGTTGGGGAATCAGTTAAGGCAGATACAGCAGGCATAAAATATTGGGTCTCAAGGTAGTTTGCCAAGTAACAATGAATCCCCTAAAAAAGTAATGTCAATAACTTTGAGGAATGGTAAAGAGCTCAATGAAGAACATATAAAGACAACTAAGGAGGTAAATGCAGAGTTGACTCCCCAACCAGTTGTAGATAAAGTGGCTGATAATTCGAGAAAGTTTGAGAACTCAAAAACTAAAGTTGCTGAACAGGTTCAAGAGATACCACCACCATCTCCATAGAGGCAGAGAAAAAAAATTTTAGCCATTCAACTATCATCTTTCTCTTGAGACTAAAATTGAGGAGGTGAATAAAAGTGAGTGCGTTGTTGATGATGTAAATTTTGAAGTGGGATTGGTCGGGCCTCATTCAAAGAACTTTTCTACATTATGTTTTGATGATAACATGTCTATGGAGTCATCTAAAATAGTGGAAGATGAGGAACAAGAATCCTATATTCTTAATTTTGCACCAGAAAAGCAACATAAAAGCATACCTCACTTCAAGGATGAGTGATTTACCATGCACCATCCATTAATCGATTCCTTCATTATTGTGACACCACTCTATGAGTGAAGCAAAAAGATGGATGCGCAGTTGGGGGTAAAATTCATATCCTCAAGGTGAAGGAAAAAGTTGGTAGGGTCATGCCGCGACACTAAATCAAGCACTGCTTGAGAGACCAAGTTATGGTATTTTTTATTTTTAGTATTTAGTTTTAATTTATTAGTTTTTTTTTTGTTGAGTCATAGGTTGATGGAAAGTGTGAGTACCGAAATACCTGAGCTAAGATGCATGGCGAAAGCTAAGTATGGGATCCCTGGATCCCTTCGATTTGTAAAGATGCTACTATCTCTCTACTTTTAAGTATATTTTGGGGACAAAGTAGTTTTTTATGTGTGGGATGGGATATTCTCATTTTTAGGAGTAATTTTAAGGTTTTTTGTGTTAGGAATAAGTGGGATATTCGTTTTGGTGCTATATTTGATTGCATGATACAAGTATTTTCGTTGTAAAAAGCATGTTGATTGTGTGAATTACTACTCTTGAGACTCTTAGTCTCATGATTATAACTCTTGTACTTGTTGCCTTAATGTTTAATTCATGTGATTGTTTTGTTAAGAGTCTATGATGATCCCAGTTGAGTTGAGCATGTGCCATGTGTGTGTGGGGTGTTTTATTTATTCCATGTTGTATTTGATGCTATAACTTACCAGGTGTGTATTCATAGAGAAATAACAAGTGTAGGTTTAGGAGATAATATAAGCATTTCTTTGATAGCCTTGTTTCATACCCTTTTTCTGACCTACCCTTGTGAATAATCTTAGTTATCCTTGTTGAGCCTTTAACTTATTCTTTGGTGACCTCATTTGTAGCCTGAATCCCCTTCTTTGATAGACCTTAATTTGATCCAAAGATCCTAAGTTCTTTAGCATAAAATTAATTGAGTTAAGGAGTTTGAAAAAAAGTAGGAGAAAAGTGAAAGTGAATCCACAAAGTAATAGTTATTGGTGTGTGCAATTGAGGTGTTATGGTTGGGATTTAGAGAAATTTGTGCTAAAAAAGTTCCCATTTTTTGTCCAGTTGTATTACAATGAACCTATTTTGGCCCTGGTCCTTATTGGATATTGTGCACCTCAACTAAGGCAAATTTCTTAAGTTGAGGCTGACAATCATAAGGGTGCATAACATAAAGTGGGTGTGAAGAAGGGTAAAATTGAATCTTGAGTCAATAGACAATACCCCCACCATATTGTATATGAATGAGCTTAATGAGATGGGCTAAAACAAAATATATGGGAAGGTAGTACAGGTGAAAGTTTGTTGTTAGAGATTAGTCTTAATTGTAAAATGTGATGTATTAAAGTGCATAGGGAAGATAGTCATTATTCTTGGTAAAAATAGTTCTTAATCGTCCCTTAGCCTACATTACAACCCTTAAAGACCTATTTGATTCTAAGATTCAATATTTTGATACTAGTGCAATACTACACTAGGGCAAGCCTATGGTTCATCTTGTGTAACTTGTGAATTCCTTGTGAGAGTGAGCGTAATCTAATTCTCATACCCATTTTATGAAAAAATATATCCATGTGAGTGATTATGGGTTAATCTCTCTTGTGGTAAGGGAGCATGTTATATTATAGTTGGGTGAACAATATTTATGAGTTTTCCAACTAGGTGTGTCAATTCTTGAGGCTAGGATGTTTTGGAATAGTATTCTTGAACTGTCAATTGTGTATGTAACATGCTTAGTGTAGAGAAGTGCATTCTATGTAGTCATTGTAGTACTAACTTGAATGTATTGCTTGTAGTAGAAGTGTAGAGTCACCTCAGCTTATGATTCTTAGAGTAAAGAGTTGTTTGAGAAAGAACAAGGCTTT
>NW_025830947.1:0-1796 GCF_002878395.1 Capsicum annuum | reverse complement strand
TTTCCCTTTTAGAAGGAACTCCGAGAAGGTTTTCAGAGAACACATATAGAAATTCCCTCAATACTAAAACCAACTGGAGATTGGGAGTCTCAAAACTAGGGTCTTTGACTCGAACAAGATGGTAAACATACCCCTTGGATATCATTTTTCTCGCTCTAACATACAAAACAAGCTAACCCCTAAGGGCTTAAGTACTACTCCTCCATTCAAGGAATGGTTCACACAGAAACTAAAACTTAATGACCCTACTTCTGCAAGCAACAAAGGAAAAACATGAGTGGAGCCAATCCATGCTATGAATGACATAAAAATTGATCATCTTTAACTCTATAAAATCTACTAAAGTGACTTTCTGGGATATTGTGATCGGACAGTTCCTGTATACCTACCTAGCTACAATAGAGACACCTACTAAAATAGACACAAAGAAAGGTTGGGTTAAGATTTCAGGACTAACACCAAAATTAATAGCTATATAGGGGGTTACAAAAGAAAGTGAAGCTTCGAGGTCTAACAATGCATTTACATATACATGAAAGATCTGCAACGTAACCATAACTACATCAAGAGAACTTTCCTAATCCTATCGGTATTAAAGTTCATATAGTCTGTTCTGGCACTGACCGCTGGTGACACTAGAGGTGGTTCCCTACTGAGTTGGGCGATATGATAGAGTTGTTGACAGAAGGAATTGGCCTTATTGGTTCAAATCCCTTCCCTTTTGAACAAATACCCAATACTC
Source organism: Capsicum annuum (assembly GCF_002878395.1). Classification (NCBI taxonomy): domain Eukaryota; kingdom Viridiplantae; phylum Streptophyta; class Magnoliopsida; order Solanales; family Solanaceae; genus Capsicum; species Capsicum annuum. The sequence goes on along the minus strand of NW_025830947.1, from coordinate 1,054 downwards.
CTAGATCGGGTGGCCTGTCTTGCCATACCTAAAGCGTACATCATTACCAGCTCTACACTCACCCTGATGGTTTCTACTATATTTCTTGCAAAAAGGATTTGTAAGATGACTATTTAAACTGCCTTGGGAATTAGAGCCTGGTGCTTTATCCCGATAATCATTTCTAAACTTTGGCATAGGAGCACTAGCTGAAGGTGGAGCTGAACATAAAGATTTTTGACAGAATTAAGGAAGGTTACCACCCTTTAACCTTGACTAAGCAAAGTTGGAATTACCTATCTTAGCCCTTCTTTTCTCTCTCTTTTCTCCTTAACGTTCTCCTTCTTAATTTCTAAAGCATGGACTGTAAGACTAGACAACTCTATCTCCTTAATCAATAATATGGTCCTACATTCCTTGCCATACTATAAGATACACAAGACACAAACTTTCTTATCTTAGACCTGTTATCAGCCACCACTTTCACTACTTATATCAAATGTGAGCTATATCCTTTAACTGGTAAGCAGTCAATTCTGCACTCTTACTACAAGTCACATCTAAAATGTTTGTTACCTTCTAAACCATGTAAATGAACTCCTGCGGATCCTCATTAGACTTGGATGCCAAAAATAGAGAAGAATTCATTCGGGTGAACTCCCAAATCCTAGTTATTGTGGTATTAGCCACTACGTTGACTGGGACAGCAGCTGGCTAATTGTTTTGAGCTGCTACAGAGAGAGTCAGAGTAGTGAATGCAGCTCTAAACTCAACATGTGAAACATGCTCATTCATTGGATCTTCCTAAACTGAAGGAGGTACAGGCTAATTCTCATTTCTTCTTTCATTGTTATTTATATGAGGCATGTTCACTGTAGACGAAAAAAATATTAGATTAGCAATGGAGTTTAAGTTAAGCTCATTTTCATTCACACAACATGAATATTGAAAGAAGGGAAACTTTTCCTAAAAAAATCTTATAGAATCTTGTCCATAAGCGTGGTGCGCTTTATACCCATGTACAAGACTACACTCAACGAGGCTTTCAGAATCCCAAGGACACTTTAAAACCTTA
>NW_025830946.1:0-1218 GCF_002878395.1 Capsicum annuum | reverse complement strand
GATCTACACCTTGTGTCGGATGAATTCTAAATATATATAACAAACAAAATAGAAAAATCATAAAACAAATACAGTCAAGTGGTGTCAGCCAGAATACCAATACCAATGCCAAGGCTGACACCAATACCGACACCACCTATGCCAACCCAAAGTACTCTCACAAAGCATCTATCCGAAATCAAAACAACATCTGGTTGGGATATGCCCCCGACCATAGCCACAATAAAAGTCCAAGAAATAACCAAAAATGTGCAGAGAAGTCCATAACATGAAATAGAGATTTTTGGAGTATGAAAGCTCACCACTTCAATTTGACACAAAGTTGTCCCCAAATCTAATCAATAAGCAGAAGGACTAGTATGGCCAGTTCCTGCATCGTGTGGAGATATAGTGCCTGAAGACGGGTTAGCAAGTGAACCCTAGAAAGTAATCAAGAATAAGGATAAAATAATGCCAATATTTAAAGCCAAGTAAATAACCAATGCAATCACATCTATACCTATATATGTAATCTATACTGGGAAAGGGAACTGAGTTTAGCATGCATTTAAAACCTTCACATGGGTTTGTGTAGATTTAACGTGATAATCAATCCATGGGCTATATGGAATGAGTGTTATCCCCTTAACGGGCCCCAATGCATGTAGCCGCATGAATAGGAGATATTATAGGGGTCGGGGATTCGTATGTACCTTTCACCCTCTATGATACATATATACAAGTATAATTTAGGGGATTCCTGTATACCCCGCAAGAATACGGTCACTATGACTAACCCTCATGTCGACAAACATGAGTTCTCAGTGTCCGTCTATTGGACTCACACCTTCACTGTTAGCTATCACAACCTACCTTTATTTACCACGTAAAACCATTAGCACATAACCAACCACCAATTCCAGAAGTTATTAACCAAGGCTTTATGAAGTGGTATCGTCATACCGGCTATAGCTTGCAAGCAATGTCACTAGCCAGTACTTAGGGGATTACTATGTACCCCATATGATTTCCAATTAAACCAATACCATAGCCACCAATGCCTTGCCAAACCATTTAAAATCATTTAAACCAATTTAGGTTCCATAACCATATTATGCAATGCAATAGTTTCAATAAAAGTCAAACTATGTGACTAAACCATTCTCGTAGATATTTTAACAAACATGTTGACGGAATATAGTTTCCCAAACCAAAACCAAGAACCAATTAACCATTCCT
>NW_025830945.1:0-1043 GCF_002878395.1 Capsicum annuum | reverse complement strand
TTCGAAAATTACTCATCACTTGAACATTCTTCGATGGCAACACAACACCAACAGCATTGTTTTTTGGCTTTGGTGCACGCACCGGACGGTGAGCAGTCTTGAGAGGGGGACAACGTTTTTTGTAGAACAGCACAGCTCCCGTCTTCTTATCTCTAACAGCTTCTAAATCTGACTCCATGACAATGCTCTGTATTTTGTACGCTAACTCTATTTTTAGTGTGTATATATACTAGGTGGATTCATGTTAGCACAGACGCCTAATAAATGACTTTCTATTTATGCCAACATTATTGTATCTTGTAATGAAAATTACTCTAAAAAATTTATTGATAGAATCAGATTTTTCATACAAGATAGGATGAGACTACATATTTCATACACATCATCCTCCCTAGACCTCATTTATAAAATTACACTAGGTGCATAGTTATTGTTATTATAAAATCAGATAAAAGTAATTTAAATCTATTCAAATCAAACAAGACTACTAGATCAAGAATCACTTAATTTTCTCAATAGATGAACAAAGGAAATACATTACAGATAATTATCAATATATTCCATTTGACCATCTAATTTATCAAAAATGACCGAAGTAAATACTACGTATAAACTGAGTTCCATATAATGTGTGTGTGTTGTTTATACGTATGTATATATGTCTATAGGTATGTATATAATATGTATAGACTATAGTGAGTTTACCAACGAATATTTTAACTCAAAATATTATACTAGCTTTCTTTAGGTGTGAGAAGAATTTTCATCAAATGGCCATGGTATACCGTAAGATTTAGTGAAATGAACACTGAACTAAAAATACTATTTTTATTTCATTTAAAAATTCTAAAAGCATGACCTCAGATTTACAAAAATAATTAAATGATTATTTTATCTAATTTTCGTGCTTTTAATATAACTAATTTTCACATACGTGTATTGCATGAATGTTCCTTTTCAATTATTAAAACATATACATTAAGATAATAATCATATGTACATGCGGTCACCTCATATCTAAATTTAACATAATTAGATACGAT
>NW_025830944.1:0-1839 GCF_002878395.1 Capsicum annuum | reverse complement strand
GTTTCTCAACCTAAATGAGTAATTTTATCTTATGTGTAGCTAAACATACCTCTTGGGTTTATGTGTGAATAAAGGTTAAAGTGTGTGTGGATTTTTATTGTTAGCTTCTATTTGGTAATTCATGTTTATGTGTTTCATCATTGCTATGCTTATTTGGTTGGGAGTTGATAGGTAAAAGTCCCAAATACCCATATGGGTTTGATAAGTTAAAGCTCCAAGCTCTAAAAATCTTAAGGCCATCGTCGAAAGAATGGTTTTGGGTTAAGTGTAGGAATCAATATAATCCTTTAAAGAGGGATATGAAAACCAAAGCAATGATACACAATTATGTATGTAGTTTGCTAATTTTTCACTTAGACATAAGTGTGAATATGATGTTGACTATACCATGGATATCATACTAGAAATAGGGATGCCTAGATTTTGGTTTTGATTACAAATTATTGAACACACCCATTAAGTATTCAAAAGAATCAATGGGTGAAAGTTTGGTGTTTTGTCGAAAGACTAGCATCAAAATCTATAACCAAGCCTACTCATATTTGACTTACTAAATTGATGTTGATTACTAACTACCACATGTCACTCCCTTAGTAATGCACAATCCAGAGATCTGTGCATAATTGTTAAAACTCTAATTATTCCTAGCGCCAACTTTATACTAGAAAAATAAAAAAAAACCATAAGTGTAGGAACCTATATCCCCCATTTTATCTTTTTGTACCATTTGATTGAATTTAAATTCTATCTATTATTTTGAATTAATTTGCTCCCAACTCACATTGTTCCTCGTGGATTCGACCCCGACTCCAACATTGGGTAATATATTGATGACGACCACCTTGCACTTAATTTGACGTGTAAATTGAGCATTATAAATAATTGCGTCATTGCTAAGGAATAATTTGGCATATTAAGTTAGTTTCGAATTTTAGTTCACCTGCTTGAATTCAATCTTGCATATAATTGCTTGTGATTTTATTTTTAGGTAGATTTTATTTTAATTTTACTTTTCTCTATTTCATTTTCGAACAAATATGAGTTGATGTCCTATCTTGACTACCTATGTTCATATTGTGGTGGATTACACTTCAGGAGAGATTGTAACCATACTCTTCAGGGAGAGATGGAATCATCATCTTGATTTGGTAGGGAGTATGGTTGACCTTTGTCTGGTAGTCGAGATGGATATTAGGACGATTGTTAAAATATCCCTCCCCTTTTTGTACTAATCGAATTTTTATTTCTTCTTTTAAGACTATGTATTGTGATGAGAAGAAGAAAGAGCAAGATACTAAGTCCAATAGTTGTGGCCCAATGTTCCTAGCCATTTTTGATCGGTCAGTGCAATAGGGGAGAACCTAGAACACATACATTAGGAATAGACAAGTGTCATAAAGGAGGTGACGGGCAAAGAATAAAAGCTTGAAACTGTAATTACCATGTTCATTGCCCAAGAGAAGGTGTGTTAAGAAGAGAAATTAAGCTATAATGATGATCTTGGTGGAGAAAAATCCTCAAAGTATTCCCAATCATACGACTCATATGACGAAAAAGAAGACAAAATAAAAGAAATGCCCTTCGAGAAAAGAGAAGAATCAAAGAAAATTTCTTACAATGACTCTAGCTCCCTAAATTAAGTGTTGGACTTCGTTCAACCCATTTTCAACATTACGCTTAGAGGATGTGATGAGGATCCATCCCTTTGAACAAATAGAGAATTGTGGGGTGGCGGAGTCCAACTATTATATTTTATAGTTTGACATTCCTAGGGATCCCATGGAACCCCATTTATCAATTACCAAGGAATTCAATTTCCAATGTACAAAGAATGACCTA
>NW_025830943.1:0-10103 GCF_002878395.1 Capsicum annuum | reverse complement strand
GGCCCATGACAAGAAAATAATAGTAATGGATGAAGAAGAACACATCAAAATACAAAACAATGAAAATCATTTCATACTAATTAGAAGGCCTTATAGAAGAAGCTTTGAACAAGAAAAGAAGAAATGATCTGCATTCCTAGATTTTAACCTTACTATTTCTTTCCTTTTTTATTTTCTTTCTATATTATTTAGTTCACACATAATGATTTAAATAAGACATTAGTTATGACATAGGTTCAATTATATCTTGATTTTTATTAATGCCTCATTAAAGTAGTGTAAACTAATAAGAATGAGGTGACATCTTTTTTTTTAATCAGAAATTTTATTTACGTTTTTTTGAACTTTTTCTTATTTTTTATTTATTTTATTATAAAAAGACATTTTTGTAACTCACACCTCTTGATCTTCATAACTCCCAAACTTTTTATGTTTATAACCTCTCAATTATTTAATATGCAAGTTTATGACACCTTAAAATTACACCAATATGATATTACTTAATTTTGTTTATGTCTAGCAAAATCTTGTTATGTGAAGTGTCATACAACAACAACAATATACCCAATATATTCTCGCCAAATGAAGTCCGAAGAGGATAAGTGTACGCAATTCATATCACTCGCTTTAAATACTCTAGTAAAGGTCTTAACAAACAAATACAAAAATTCAAAATTGAAAAACTTACAAGTTGCATGTTATGAAAAGTAGTTTACGATGAAAAATTATTTATTGACACAAGTAATATATAACCCTTATTAGGCTAGCGTTGGATGGTTTTAGACGGGGTAGGGGTAGACCGAAAAAGTACTGGGGTGAGGTGATTAGGCGGGATATGGAACAGTTACAGCTCACCGAGGACATGACCCTAGATAGGAAGGTATGGAAGATGCGAATTACGGCAGAGGATTAGGGCCAGTTCGGGTCGCTAGTGTAGGGAATAAATTGGTGGGGGTGTATTCCTGTTATGATTCCGTATTCAATGTTCCGTGTTCCGTGTTCCATGTTTATTACGAATATGTGTGCTTTCCTCTGCTGTATATTCCTGCATTCCTGCTTTACTCTGTTTTATATTCCTTATGGGTGCCGTATCTATGTTATGTCATCTGCTTCTGTGCTGTACTATGTGTTTGTGTGATATCTCGTGACTTGAGCCGGGGGTCTTTCGGAAACAGCCTTTCTACTTCATCAGAGGTAGAGGTATGGACTGCGTACATCTTACCCCCCCAGACCCCACTAAGTGGGAATACACTGGGTTTGTTGTTGTTGTTGTTGTACTTGACACAAAAACATAAAAAGAAAAGTGATAGAATATTCTAAAAGAGGCAACCAATAAACCAACAAAATTTCAACGAAAAGATTTATATGTGTAATTTATCAATTTAATTACTATTTAATAAGGAAAAAGACATCGTTTTCATTCTAGACTATAGTCGAAAAGTCGAATCCACACCTAAACTATATAAGTGATCTATTACACACTTTAACTATAAAAAAGTGATACTTTTTACTCCCTAGATCTGACATGAAAAATACATAATTATTTAAATAAGAAATGGCGCGTTTAAATTAAAAATTAATGCAAAAAAAATTAAAAAAATTAACATACTCCTCCCCAAACTCTCAGCATCCATCTCCCCACCCCCATCCCCAAACAATCATCTTCTTCATCATCCCCACCCTCCAAACCATCATCTTCTTCATCACCCTCCACCCTCAAACTCCAACCCCAACCCCAACCCCAAACCATCTTCTTCTTCATCACCCCCACCTCAACCAACACAGTTTCTTCATTATCCAACCTCCAAATTCCAACTTCATCCCCAAATAACACAATTCATCCTCCACCTTCATCGAATCAATGTCAAAATCAAATTATATTTGATGTTTAAACGGGCAAAATCAAATTTTATATAAAAAAAAAATATATAAAACTTTATAGCAAGGATGTTTTTCGGTGAATTTTCATCGGAAAAATTGAATTCATCGTCGACTTTCTCCTCTCTATCTGTTAATTATTAATCCATCCAAAAATGGAGCTTGCTACCAGATTAGTTTTAAAAAAAAAATTATAGCTGAAAAACAAATAGAAAAAGTATGGAAATGTGTTGGTTATTACCATTTAAAACACAGAGGCCAACAGTCGAGTGGCTATTTTTTGAAACAATAATAGCCATTATAGCTGAGAATTTTTTTATTTTTTTTTTAGAAAAGACGATGGGTTACGGATGAAGAACATTGTTAGAAGAAATTAATCGTTATGGTAATTTTGTTGGTGGGATAAAGCTTATCGTTGTGAATATGGTGTAATGAAGGTAATGGAGGTTTTGGACATTGACCACAATGGGGGTTTTAGACACTGAAGAAGAAGGGAAAAAAATAAAATTAAAAAAAAAGAAAAGAAAAATTTATGAAAATAATAAATTTATTATTTTTTTCGGATTATACTGACGTGGCAGCGCGTGTAAAACACCACACCACATGCAAGTGGTGTAATGCCTGACAGGGTGTAAAAAGTATCACTTTTTTATAGTTAAGATGTGTAATAGGCCATTTATATAGTTTAGGTGTGGATTCGACTTTTCGACTATAGTTTGAGGTGGAAACGATGTCTTTTCCCATTTAATAATAACAATAATTCTTTTATGTATTCATCACGACTAAAATTAGAAAAAAAATTATTTATCCATTTACTAACTTTCTATTACCGCGTGAAGCACGATTATATTGACTAGTTGAAATAATAAGGTTATAAATTATGTGAGTATTATTCAAATGATGATAATTAATACTTTATGAACTTTTATATGGAGAAATAATAATGTATGGAGTGTTATATATATGTGTGGGTACTAAATGTATTCTTGTTCTACATAATTATATATCTCGAATAAAATTATAAGGATTTCAAGCAAAACTTATGCAAGTATATAGCAATTTAATTTTAATATATAAGTGTTTGGGATATATACTATTAATAACAATAACAATAACAATATTATTTAACTGTTAACAAAATACTATATTAATAATATTAGCAATACAATAACACAATAGTGTATAATATTATTACAATTTCAGTGATAATACTATAACCAATATGACAACTATAACAGTAATCTAACTACTTTTTAACAAGTTAACATATTAATTATACTTGAGTCGTGGCAGGCACTGTCCTAAAAAATTATTTCAGTAGTGTAAAATATTTTCTCAGTATTAAACAAATATATCCCTAATTAATTAAAGAATATTCTGAATTAAATAAATTTTCTTTAATTAATTAGACGATACAAAAATCAACAAATCAACAAAATTAATAATACAATTACCAGCAAGTTAAACTATAAATTGATTAAACAAACCCAAACCAACATCTATGCAAAGAATGAAGAGGAAAACGTTGGGCGAGGGAGAAAGAATAATAAGACAGAATGTTGAAAGTGTGTTAGTTAAAGGAAAAGAAAGAAGTTGTTTTCTATGTTTTTCATTGGTTCCCCCTTTTGATGTTATATCAATATAGAGAGAGAGAGAAAGTTAGGCGGTGGAACAAAGGGCAAGACTAGAAATTAGTCAAAGATTCTATATTGATGACTTGATGATTTTCAAAATACATTTAAAAATATGACTTTTTTAATACATTTTAAATATAAATTATTTTAAAATAACTAAATAATTTTTTTACATATATACTATTGACCATGTATGTAAATATAGTATTTATTATAGAACAATTGCTAAATCAATTTTAATAAAAGATTTAATAGATCATATATTCATTTATATGTTTATTCACTTATATAGTAGATGATTTCGTGTATAGAGTTTTAGTTTATACACAAAGGATTAAATCATCAATTCTTATAAGTATAAAAAATTTTGTTCACAATCTAGGATGGAAATTGAAAAAGCCATAGGTACAATTGTAGCATAAGATTAAGTGTAATTTATCTTGATTATAGAAATGGTGTAGTTTCAACTTTTTGTACTAGTGCATTTTATATGTATTGAACAAGACCGGGTAGAGATAAATGTTTTAAACTGACTGGCAAAAACATATTCTCTAAACTATTAAATGTACTTATATTCTCAATCTTGATATAACTATTATGAGTTGTATATGTTAATTATCGTTTTGATTTATTGAAAGGTGGTATCCTGAAATGGGTTATATGACTGGTTGAATGACATTAATATATATTGGTGAATAATAAGTTAGTTGATAGAATTCATGTCTCGGTATAAATATTGATGATATACCTTTTTGAGAAGCTTAGAGGTTTTACTGTGCCGAATCTTGCAAGTGGATGTTATGAATACGACACATGAAATAAGTTAAGAAGTGCTCTAAAGGAAATTAATCATTAGATTGAATTCGACGGTCGTAATTTAATTTATTGATTAATATATGTAATTTCACCATGGGGATTTGCATAAGTGTTTAGTGGGGAATTTCACGATATAAATGAAACGAGGAGTGCAATTACGAATTTCTAGTGGAATGATTTGTCCTTTATATTATAGTAAGAATAATTCAAATCAAAATTTTGAATTATTTCCGTAATAGAGAGTCTCGTTAATTAATTTTATGGTTTCTACCGGGCCCATATTTAACTAGAACTCGAAATTCTATTTTTTTGGTGGAAAAGAAAGAAAACAGACGTTTGTTTTCTTGTTAAAATACAAATGGATTTTTGTTTTCCTTTTTGGACTAGAAAATATGTAAAAATTCTCCTAACTCAGAAAGTGAATCAATTTTCTATTTGATACTTGCCCATCCAAATATTGAGACAATTCGATTGTTAATTTGAATCACTGCAGAAAACTGCGAAATCAGAGACAGACTTGCTTGATGATACGCACTCACAAAGACTTGTTTGATGATACGCGCTCACAAAGACGTTCTAGCAGGATCGTACGTGTTCTAGGATAAACGTATGTGTTATCTACTATCCATTTAAGCAGTATGTTTCTGAAATGCTCCGTTGTGCATAATGTTTCCCAACAATTGACACCATGAGTCTACTTGCGTCTAAATAGATAATATTATATATATATGTGTGTGTGTGTGTGTGTGTAAAAATTACCTATATAATGACATGTTTATTGATATTTACATAAAATCTTAATTTTTTTTCAAAATTTCTGAAAATCTCAACTTATAGCATTTGATGATACATATAAGTAATGTGAGATATATCCTACAGATAAATTTAAAAATTAAACTGAATTGCATAATTTAAGGGATGTAACGGCTAAACTAGCTTTAATGTAGCAATTAACCTAACTCATTATGGTAAAAACACAATAAAATTCCACAAAAAAAGTAATTTATTTATTATACCACCTTTTAAAACAAAATCCCTTCCATATTCAGTTTCCAAATATCAAAAAATTCATAGGACCTTTTTTTTTCTTGATTTTCTTTGCAATGAATATTTCAATGTTGTTAGGCCATTCCAGATACTCCTTCACAAAAATGTTGTTACCACTTTATGAAGTTTGATGAACCTTGTAAGGATTTCACGCGAAGGGAAAAGATACTTGGGAGCAATCACAAGGTGATATGCTCGGTACTGTAGAGCAACATACGACATATGAGGGTCGATTGAAGGTCAGTTAAGTTCCACACGAAAAGATTTTGGTTGCATTGCAACTCCACAAGACTCTACTGATTCATCTAACCGATTCCTAGATCAAGGAAGTGACGTTTATAGTTGTTTCAGCAGTTCAGAGTATTGAGTAGCTCCCCGTTGTGATTTAAGAGTTATTGCATCATTTTAATTCTCCAAGTGTATATTCATTTTGTATTCATAGAAATGTCACAATAATTATTAGGTTTATATCTTGCTTTATTCAATCTTTTTTTTGTTGATACAGTTGCAATTTACTGGTGACGTGGCATCTTAATAATGAAAATGACAAGATTTAACATATTTCAAGTGTAGAAAATCTTGAAGTGAGCCTTTTTCAATTTACATTGAATTGATTGTGCCTGAAAGACGTTTTACAATCCAATGCTAGTGCTGGATAGTTTGACTATACGTTCTTTCACCAAAGTTTCTGCAATTCCCCAAAAGTGCAACGAAACGAATAAATGTTAATCATGCATATATAGATTTGGGGAGCTGCCAACTGCTATGAGTCTTTTGCGCATTGTTGATATTAATATAGTAAAAATTACCTATATAACGACATGTTTACTGATATTTACATAAAATCTCAATTTTTTTCAAAATTTCTGAAACGTGTGTCAAAAAAATAATAAATAAGATACTTGCATAGCCATCAAGGAAAATATATAAAAATTTCACAGATAAAGTAGAACATCTTTACCATCAAACTAGTAAGCATTTATGCCACCATAGTTTTTAAACGAAATACAAACTAGTAAACATTTATGCAACCATAGCTTTTAAACAAGATACGTTTAAAAGCACATGAGATACAAAAAATATTAATATGTATCTCATACAACATAACATAAATATATAAAATCCAGTCAATATAAATGTTACTAAAACCCATGGCAAAATAATAATGCATAAGAAACTTGAAGAGCCATCAAGAAAAATATATAAAAAGTATACAGATATGTTTGAACTACTTTTCCATCAAATATTTTGTAAAATCCCAAAAACAACACTTAAAGTGTATATAACAGTGAAAAGTAGTAACTAACTTCATGAAAAGTTTTAAATATCCAACCAATACACAACTATTCAATATTCAAAACACGATCTTTTTTCGTTGGTATGAAGCTGCTCCTTGAACTCGGTGGATCGTCATTCTCACTAAAGTTTTCATTCTCCGTCTTTTGAGATTCATACTTGCACAAAAGTGATGTGTATCTCAAATGAATACGAAAATCTAAGTCCGTTTTAACCTAGTGTTCTTTCCTTATTATGTTGCATTCCCTACTCCATAAAAAAAATTATTACAGATACATATAATACAACCTCCTCTACAATATGTATCTCAAAGCTTACGTTATGTATCTTCGAAATGCTTATTTCAATATAACTTAAAAATACAAGAGATACATATAAATACATAAAGAAATAATCAGAGATACAAGATAATACAATATGTATCTTTAATCTAACATACATGTATCTTTTGATATGCTCATTTCAATGAAACTTAAAAGACAATAGATACATCAAAAATACATTAACAGAAAATCAAATATACAAGATATTACAATATGTATCATTGAACTTACTAACACGTATCTATTTGTATTCTTATTTCAATAAAAGTTAAACAATACGAGATACATATAAATGCATAAGCAGTACACCAGTGATACAAGATAATACTATATGTATCTACAAGCTTATAAACATGTATCTTTTATTGTGTTAACTTCAATAATACTTGAAAACCACGAGATACATATTAATCATGGAAAAGATATTGCCCCTTATGCATATAAATGGATAAATTTACTCTTTTTCCTGTTTTCTTTAGCAAATTGACGCCTAGATTTATGTTATGATTAGGCAAAGGAGAATTCAACCACTCAATTACTGCAATACACGATTGTATGTGTGAGAATGCGTCTCAATCACTGGCCATACAGGGTTGCCAAACTAAAATACGGGTTGGTTATCTCCATAGACTGAAATAATATAGACTGAAGAATGTATAATCAAAGACTTTGTTCAACAAATATCACCGAAAAAATACTTTGTAAAAATAGTGCCAAATTATTGATTTTTGAAAGAAAAAAATCGACAGATAAGATTAAAAGAAATTAAATTTAATTTTATGGGGAAAATTTACCTTAATTCAAAAGTTTGAATTAGAGGAAAAAATGGGATTGAAACCGCCACTCAAATAATGACGTAGAATAAGGAAACGTAGAACAAGGAGGAAAAACGTTCTTAATTTAGTAAAATAAGGGAGTAGGATGAGGGGTCTTTAATATGTATCTCAACTTTTAGTAAAAATAATAAATATTGGGATATTTATAATATTTTAAAGTGGAGAAATTTTTAGTAATTTTGTAACTTAAGTTGTTCTTTTATATATATATATATATATATATATATATATATAATATATACTAGTTTAGGTGTACGCGCTTTGCGTGTGTATCTCACTTTGATGAGTTCAAACATTATACTAAATATGATATTTAATTAAATAATATAGATGAATATAATAATTAAATTTAGAAAAAACGCCCAAAACCCCCCCCCCCCCCCCCCCCCGCCCCAACCTTTACCCCAAATTCCAACTACACACTTATACTTTGCAGGGGTCCTATGACCCCCTAAACTATTTTAAAGTGGAATATTTACACCCCTGAACGCTAACATGGCAAGAGAGTGTGTTTCACTCTCTTTAAAGAGAGTGAGAACAATTTTTTTTTAATATTTCTTTATTTTCTTTATTCATTTTTAATTATTCTTTTTCTTTTCATTTCCTTTCTTTATTCTTCTTCTTCTTACAGACAATGGCATCCAAGAACTCATCAATGACATCAAAAATTAATTTATCATTTTCCTCATCTCCAAGCACAAAATTGATTGGTTTCGACTTCAAATTCGGCGAAAATTTCAAAATGGATATTGTTCATTGTTTCCAACTTCAAGATTGTCAAAAATTTTAAAATCGATATTGTCCATTATTTACGACTTCAAAGTCATCGTAAATTTTAAAATGAGTATTGTCCATTGTTTCTGACTTGAAGGTTGCTGAAAATTTCAAAATTCTCTATTGCTACCGACTTTAAGGTTATTGAAAATTTTAAATTCGGTATTTTTTATTGTTTCCGGCTTCAAGGTCGTCGAAAATTTTTAAAATTGGTATTCTTTGTTGTTTCCGGATTTAAGATCATTGAAAATTTAAAAATTGATATTGTTCATTATTTTCCACTTCAAGGTTGTCAAAAATTTTAAATTCGATGTTGTTTATTATTTTCGACTTTAAGATCATCAAAAATTTTAAAATCAATATTGTCCATTATTTCCGACTTCAAGGTCGTCGTAAATTTTAAAATGGGTATTGTTCATTATTTTCGACTTCAACGTCGTCGAAAATTTTAAAATTCTGTATTATTTCCGACTTTAAGGTCATCGAAAATTTTAAATTTGATATTGTTCATTGTTTCCGGCTTCAAGGTCGTTGAAAATTTTGAAATTGGTATTGTTCGTTGTTTCCGGATTTAAGATCGTTGAAAATTTAATAATTGATATGCTCATTATTTCCCACTTCAAGATTGTCTAAAATTTTCAAATTCGATGTTGTTTATTATTTTCGACTTCATCACACAGTTCGTAACCAAAGAATCGACAACACACCAACATGAGCAATTATTCACCGACAACAAAAATCAAATAACACACAAACATTCAATCTCAACATCGCACATCACTCCGGCGACTTTGGTGGTCGCGGACCAGTACCAAGAGGAGCTTCACCTCAAGGCGAGCTCACCCCAACAAAAATCCCCAAAAAATAGTGCTCCAATCACTGGAAATTTGAGTTCGAAGTCAGCGCGTTGGCGATCTCCGATGAAGGCGGTGCTGCCACTGTTCAACGGTAAATGGAGCACAGCCAATGTCAAAAGATGCGTCTTCCTGGGGCGAGCAAAACCCAACAAGAAGCCCCAAAAAAGAGTGCGTCAATTGACGCCAATTTCAGATCGAAAAATACGCTGTTAGTCGCGAACTCCGGCAACGACGGCAGCGCTTCGCGGGACCTCCAAATCAGAAATTCCCAACGCCATTCCATGAAAAATCACCCCAGCAATCCAAATATGTCAAATAAAATTGAAGAAAATGATAGAAAGAGAAAGTAAAGAAAATTTAATGATTTCATTTTGACTTTTGAGATTGAAGAAAAGAAGATGAAGAGAAGGGAGAAAAATAAATTGAGATTGAAGAAAAAAAGATGAAGAGAAAAGGGGGGCCGAATGGATTGAGATTAAAATAATTAAAGTAAAATAATTAATTTTTTAGATAATTTTTTTTAAAATGATGTGGCAATGACGTGGCAGTGAGTGCAGCTCACTGCTTGAAATAATATCTGGGCATGAGCTTTTACGGGTGTAAATATTCCACTTTAAAATAGTTCAGGGGGGTCATAGGACC
>NW_025830942.1:0-1201 GCF_002878395.1 Capsicum annuum | reverse complement strand
AGATTTTCTTCTTATCTTTTCATTCAAGACACCACTCTTAACATATTCCATAGTTACAATACTACCAGGAGCAGAATTAGTCAAAAAAACTCGAAGAGTTTTCCAAGAGTCAAGCTGAGTATTAAGAAACCAATATCCCCGAATTTCTTCATCGAACTTTACACCCATTCCGAAAAGCTGGTCAAGGACACCCTGAAAATTATTTATATGATCAGAAATAGTATTACCTTTTTAATATCTGATATTCATCAATTGCTTAAGTAGAAACAACTTATTATTGCCAGTCTTCGAAGCATAAAATGTCTCGAGCTTGTCCCAAAAATTTTTGGTATGTGTCTCATTCACAATATAATTTCTAAGATTATCTTCAAACCATTGTCTGATATAGCCATAAACCTATAAGTGCTCAAATTCCCAATCTAAATCTGTCATAAATTGAGGTTTAGTAGACGCAAATACAGGTAAATGTATTTTCTTGTGAAAGAGAAGATCTTTCATCTTGCCTTTTCAAGTATGATAGTTAATACCATTCAAACACACCCATCTTGCTCATATTTTCCTCCATCATTCAAATCGAAAATCAACAACAACCTATGCTCTGATACCACTTTGTTTGGAAAAGCAAGGGGCACTATCTAAGTGCCCGACGGGGTAGCAACGGAAGAATATCCAAGTCTAAACTTTTACTTTTAATTTGAACTAAGAGGATACAAGCAAATTCAAGCAAAACAAAGTAATATGAAAGCAAATAAATCAACCACACAAATACGATAAGATAAGAATAACAAGATACCAAATTTACGTGAAAAATCCTTCGGTGTGAAGAGTAAAAAATCATGGAACCAAAATCGCCACTATAATCACCAAGAGTTACAATATTGTTCTCCAAAATATCCACCAAACAAGTGCCAAACAACAAGCAACAACACAACTAGATAGGACCAAAACTAGAGAGTAAAAAGGAGCAAAAAACACCAAAAACGTAGCTGCTATTTGAGAATGAAAAACAGGAGATACAGACCACCAAATCCACCTATGTTAGTTTCTAATAAAAGATTGAGATGAGAGGAACAAGATGTTCAAAAATCAGCTCAATCGGACAAGAAACGTAGCGAGAATCGCAATTTTAAGTTGATTGCTGAGGCTGAAATTTTAGGTACTGATAACGCTCAATCTACAGCTCTCGTGGGAGTGTAAAGCG
>NW_025830941.1:0-1312 GCF_002878395.1 Capsicum annuum | reverse complement strand
CATACCCTTAAAAGAGACTCTACTTGACATGACTTTGTGGATTCCCAATTGACAATGAACCTAGGTCTCTAATACAATATTATAGGACTCGAACTAAGGCCTAGTTATGTTGGGTACCTCAAGACCAACTCGGACTGGAGACCACCCCCAATACCTAATCATAACCACCCTATGCCCAATGTTGGATGAATTCCAAATATATATACATATCATATTTAATTGGAATAATCATAAATCAAATATAGTAAATCAGTGTTATCCCCAATAATAATACCAATTCAAAGGCTAACACTAACACCGACACCACCCATACCAACCCAAAGTAGTCCCACAAAGCCTTTATTTAAAATTAAAATAATACCCATTCGGGATATGCCCTCGACCATAGACAAAACCAAAGTCTATGAAAGAAAAAATACGTAAAGAAATCCATTGCACAAAATAGAGCCTTTCAAAATATGGAAGTTCACAACTTCAATCCAACACAAAATGCCACTGAATCCAATCACTGAGCAGGAGGAGTAGTATGATCGATTCTTACATTGCGTGGGTGTACAACACCCGAAAATATTTTAGTGAGTGAACTCTAACATGCACTCAAGATAAGGATAAAATAATGCCAATATTTGAAACCAAGTAAATAACCATATGCAAACACATCCATATATATATATATATTTAATCTTAGTCGAGAAAGGGAACTGGGTTTAGAATTCCTTTAAAACCATTAACATAGGTGTGTGTAGCTTAACCATCCTAGAGCCACCCATAACCTATATCAACCTAGAGATATCTTAGGGGTAGGAGATTCCTATGTAACCTTTACCCTCTATGATACATATATACAACTATAACTTAAGGGATTTCTATGTACCCCATAAGTATATAGTCGCCATGACCAATCCTCATGTCGAAAAGCATGAGTTTCTAGTGCCATCTTTTAGACTCATACCTTCATGATTACATATCACAACCCGCCATTATTTCCCAATTAAAACCATTAGCACACAACCAAACCACCAATTCCATATATTATTAACCAAAGCTATAAGAAATGGTATCGTCATACCAACTATAACTTGCAAGCAACGTCATTAGCCAATAATTAAGTGATACTCATGTACCCCACTAGTTCCATTATGAGATATACTTAGGGGATTACCATGTACCCCACAAGGTTTTGAATAAAAGCCATGGCCACAAGACCTTAAAATTTAGCCATTAAATCCATCTAAAAAATTTAGGTTCCATTACTATATTAGACCATGAAAAGTTTTCAATGTAAGTCCAACTATGTAATAAAACATTCTCA
>NW_025830940.1:0-1030 GCF_002878395.1 Capsicum annuum | reverse complement strand
CGGGTGTGCTAACTGCGGCATCGCCAGTCCAGGTTAGCCTCCTCATAAGTTTCAAATATCGATTTATGTAGCATATGTACTATCTATTGATCATTCATCATGAAACACTATTGCTCTATCCGCCTTTCCTGGATTTAATGTTAAATGGTAATTAGTGAAGCTGGTATTGGTATCTATACAAGACAACCAATCCGGTTGTTATTTAGTTCATGTTTTGGGACTCTAGTTACTTATTTACCTCTTTCCATTGGATGAAACTATCTCCCAGACCCCACTTGGTGGAAAATTTACTGGGTATGTTGTTGCATTAGATGAAACTATCCTAGTTTTGTGAATGCACGCTATGTGCATCATTCGGAAAAGAAAGAAAGAATGCGTGCAGTATGCTGAGTAATAGTCAATATCTTATATCTGTAAACTCCTCGATTCCCAGACCTTCTCCCTCCTTGATTCCTCTACTTATGTGAGCAATCAAGAAGCATCATGCCTTTTTTGTTAAGAGTGATATGTACAGATTCTGTTTACATAGCAGGCATTAATCAAACGGCTTCTGTTCCAGGTTATCGTAGCTAGCTTCTTTGCAGATGGTCGGGAAGAACCAACATCAGCAAATGATTTCGAGGCATCACCTTCTCCATCGAATGCCAATCTTGGTGGTTCGACGGGTTCCAATAGCCCACCATCACGTGGCACCTCTAGCGAATCATCTGGTGGGCAAGGCAGTCCCCTGAATCATAGCGGTCTAGTATGCAACAATGAAGAAGACTGAAGGGATCTCGAGCATGCCTTGGAAATGAGTAGTTATTCTCTTTTCTGATCAATTGAACTTCTTGTCGCGACTAAATTCATTGAAGAAGACTGAGGGGATTGTAATTTAGCTTTTTGTGTTTCATCAGTTATAGGACACGGTTTGGCTTTAGCTATTATTATGTACTATTATCTAGGGATATCACTTTCCATATTGGCCCTCTTCAACTTACAGGGCATCTTATTGCAATTCTGTGATCTAGAAGAGTATCAATTATGTTGA
>NW_025830939.1:0-1828 GCF_002878395.1 Capsicum annuum | reverse complement strand
TCACATTCATATTATTTAGTCAGTTAGTGTTGTTGATACATATGAACCATTGCATTCATCCTACCTCACTTACATACCAGTACATTCAATCGTACTGACGTATTTGCACTATGGTGTTTTATACCATAGGTTTAGAAGCACGATCTCCCGAGCATCCTTAGTAGATCATACATTCAGTAGCTAGACTAGCAATGATTCCTCATCATTCGAGGATAACATGATTATTTTATTTCTTTATTATTTTAGTAGTTCGAAGTTAGTTTGGGACATGTCCTATCAACTCCCCAGATTTTAGAAAGTTTAGAGGCTTTCATATTACAACACGTTCAAATAGTTATTTTAGTTATTTTGGTATTGTTATACCATATTTTCAATCATGTATCAGTATTGAACCTTATGGCTTTTAAGTTCATATTTTTGCATTTATGATATTATTATTATTATTCAGTGCTCCGTTATAGATATCAGTCATAGGTTAGCTTGTGGTCCTTGGAGATTATAAGCACCGTGTAGCATTTCAAGTACCAAATTTGGGGTGTTACAAACTTTGTATCAGATCCTAAGGTTCAACAGTGTCCTAGGAAGTCTAAAAAGCTGTATCTAGTAGAGTCTTGTGCATGGGTGTGTTTTGCACCACACTTATTTGTAGAAGGCTATGAGATGTTTTAGGAAAAGTTGCCCTTCTTTCAGTATGCATGTCATGCCAGTGAAAATAATCTCCAATTATTTTCTCAGTCTAATCCTCTTCTTCCTCTTACTTACATAATATGTCTTCAAAAGGAGCTAGCAAAAGAGAATCAATAATCAGTCAGCACCTCAACCCATTCAGGAAGATCCTCTAGACAAACATATTTCCCATGTAGAATTCAAGATTGCATTTACTACTCTAGCCAATTTATTCACAGCTCAGAATGAACGGACAGCTATTATTTTGGCCAACCTAGTGGCCAATTCAGCTGCAGCTAGGATTCGGGACTTTACCTGAATAAATCCTCCCCTATTCTTTGATTCTAAGTCTGAAAAGGGTCCACAAGAGTTCCTCAACCAGGATCAAGAAAGTCCTCCTAGTGCAGCCACTGGTATGCCACAGATCCCTCATTTACACATTCATGTTTCTTTAGACTTAGGAGCTTCATTTCTTTTGTAACTCCTTTCATAATAGTCAACTTTAAGGTCAGTCCAAATTTTAATAGGACTTTTTCCAGTCTCTACCCTAGTGAGTTAGTCTAACACAACCTAAAAGGTATTTAGTAACTGTTTGGTTATGATATCTCAGAATGTCAGCCTTCAGATTCTAGTAGTAATTCCAGTATGTGTAGAAAATCAATAAGGGAAGATGATTCCTAACCCATTCCTACCTCAGTGCAAAGTTTTGTACTTCAACCCTCCCGATACTTATGCAAGTTTTACGTTTTAGTCCCACGAATATAGCTTATATCCATTCACTTTTCATAGAATAGTGTATATTTCAAGTTCCTCAAATGAGGAGTCCAAGTTCATCCAATGTTATAAATCATATCGTATGAACACAAAAATTCTTGACTCAGGTCATGTAGCTCATGAATCATAGACTCATGTCATGATTTAAGTATGCTTAGCTCACACGATTCCTGACTTCACTCCTAGTGTTTAGTCAAACTAAGATTATTCCATGTATACCCTCAGTTTAGATCCCTCGGTGAATCTGTAGTGTTAATGTTTCATCCCACAGGCCTCAATTATAGTGTCAGTTCAGTAATCATATTCACTAAAGGACTCAAATAGTCCTGCAAAACCATGGATTTTAGCTATCAGTTACTTAGCCATTAGAATTCAATATTCCCATACT
>NW_025830938.1:0-1300 GCF_002878395.1 Capsicum annuum | reverse complement strand
CCTTCAGACCTCCCGCCTATATTAAGGAAGTAGACTCTGACCTGGAACCATTTTGACCCTTCTTAATCGACCTTGGAAGTCTAACCCTTATTCTATGCAATGACATCCATTCAATTAAATGCTTAGGTATTCTAACACATTTAGCCGATTTAGACCACTAATGTCACAATTTCAACACCATAAATGACTACAAGGTCTTCATACAACCATTTCTCAACCATTTACTTTAATAGTTCAATACCTTAGTTCAAATAACAATTCAAATCAATATTTGGTCATCAAAACCCTTTCAAAACCATTCACCTCTCATTAGCATTCCTATACAAAGATTTAGTTCAAAACACTATTGAATTTAAGGTGTAGGGACTCAAACCCTTATAACAAATCAAATATCCAAGGTTACCAATTAACTCATTACATGGAAAACAAGGCCTTTAGAAAACTATTTATCAAATGTTCATACTCATTATCCATTTTCTTAGTTCAAAACACCATTAACATGTTACTAGTTATTTCTGTTAGACATTTTCACAAACACCTTGAGGGCATTCCTTTACCATAACCAAACCTAAAGTAAAAATAATCTAGATTAAGGTTACTCATGACGCATTTGTTAAACCATAATAAACAAGCACCCACATGTAAAAACAAACACAAAAAACATGTATAAACATAAGTAAAACCAAGAGTAAGCAATACTCAACCATATGCAACAAACCCTCCCAACTTTTGGTTATGAAATCAATCATTTAAGAATTATAATCATACCTTAAAACACATGACATTTATGAACTAACAAGAAGGTAGAGTCACATGCCTTATACAAGATGATTAACAGTAACAACATGACCTTTTTAGCCTCTAGATGAGCACCTCTTTGAAACCCTAGATTTTAATCTTCAACAGAGTGTCATAAAGTGTTTTGGAGTGTTTAGTATTTCACATGTGATTTATGAGAGGCCTCAACATGTTTTAAGGTATGGGGACTTAAGGGTTTTGCGGTGGGAAATATTTGGAACACCCTAAACTTTAAGGCTAAAAATTTGGTTGAAGGAGGGCATGACCCATCCCCCAATCCATACCCTAGGGTAAGAGTGATACCCTTAACTCGTACCCTAGACCAAACCTTTGACCTACATACTAACCAACATACGACCATACAGTACAAAGTCGTATCATAACATATGACTAGTACCCACCCTAGTAGTACCTTAGGCAGAATCTACAAGTCTAACTTACGGCATTATACTACTTAGTAACATACTACTCGTACCCTATGATACGACAAGTATGATACCTA
>NW_025830937.1:0-1850 GCF_002878395.1 Capsicum annuum | reverse complement strand
ATGATGTCTAAATGACAAGTCCATGTTAGCTATATACTTTAATATGAATTTCATGCTTTTCATGTGTTGCTATTGTTGTGGTATGAAGCATGTATGATAATGGAGATATACAATATGCACATGAAATATAGCTATGCACTCCCTACCATGCTTAATATGTTGAGGAACTACATAATGTATAATATCCTCTATTTATGATAATGTGAATTGTGGACTCCAATCTTATAATCAAGTCAGTCATATTATGTCAGTTTCCTTCCATCGAGTCCTGGGGGTATTCGTATCCGAAAATTATAGTTGTGTGCCTAGAGCCATGTCATGTTTCACGATATACAAAATCAAGCCATGATTCAGTAGAATTCAGTTAGTCATGTGACTCAGGAAACCTCAGGGTCTCAGTCAGTTATCAGATATCAGTAGTATTCCGTTAGTTAACAGAATTCAGTAAGTTCCACTTACGTACAGACAATTAAATCATGTTCAGTCTCTTCAGATGGGAGTATGAGTTAGCACCGAGTGAACCCAAGGATGGGAACTCACCTGTATATGAGGGTGTGATTCTTAGCAGTCATCCTTGCATTCCAGAATTATGTAGCCAGCATAGGTTGAGACATCGCAACCTGTTATATGAGGGTAGATGAGGTGGCTTAACCTGATATATGATGGTTCCCACCGTTCTCACTAGAGTTACCTGTTATATAAGGGTTGATTACATGTTGTCCTTACCAGTGGCACAGTACTGACACCCTTCTAGTCAGGGCAAAGATTGGACCCTATCTTAGCCATAATGGCACATATGGGGCATATCGGTTAAACAACTACCTCCCACAATTTCAAACTCAGTCTCAGTAAAAGAACTCAGATAGTTCTTCAAATATTAGTATACTAGGACTATCAGATATATATTCAAATTCAGTTATAGTGTGGAACTCAAATAGTTCCATCAGATTTAAGACTATCAGATACAGTCGCCCATGTTATCAAAACTACAGTTTCAGCCATGTCAGTTATCAGTAAAATATGTATTAGCGTACAGATCTAGCTATCACGTACTCACGATCTTAGTTACTATGTATGTATTTTTACACTCTCACATTCATATCAATCAGTCAGTTAGCATTGTTCATGCATGTAAACCCTTTACATTAGCCTATCTCACTCGTATACTCAGTACTCCAGTTGTACTGACGCATTTGCGCTATGGTGCTTTCTTTTCTTGTTACACCATAGGTTCAGAGACCCGAGCTCCAGATCAGCAGTTGCAGTAGCATTTCCTGTCGCAGAGATTCAGTGAGTCCTCTTCATTTGAGGATAATATGATTTGATTTATTCATTATTATTTTAGCCAGTTATAAGTTTACGGAGTTAGTTGGAGACATGTTCCTTCAACTCCTTATTCAGACAGTACTTAGAGGCTTTCAGATTCAGTATTCAGACTTATGTTTAGATTTGATTCAGTTTTCAGCTGTTTTGGGTATCTTTCACCCATATGGATATTATGTTTTGATAGATTCTTTATTCAGTTGAACCTTATTGCCTACATGTTCATGTTTTCCTCATTATTATGTTATATATGCAGTGTACAGGTACAGATATCAGTAATAGGTTAGCTTGTGGTCCCTCAGGGTCATGAGCACTGTGTAGCATTTCTATTCTGAAAATCGGGGCGTTACAGAGTGATATAGTAAAATCATCGCTTGAAAGATGAAAAATTAATTTAAAACATTAAGAGTTAATTTCACATTTTAAGTCTATTTTATTTTTTTAATACCTAGATGACTCATAATAATTAATTAAGAGCGATTGATTATGTTATTACTATAAAAATTAATATAATTTTATCATATCCA
>NW_025830936.1:0-1050 GCF_002878395.1 Capsicum annuum | reverse complement strand
AGTTATAACTTTTCTCTGGCCGGGTCATAGGGCGGTAATCGTTCTCACCATAGTCAGAAAAATTCATCCCCTGTTCCATCTTCAGCTAGTGTGCCCACACCTAAATTTAGAGATGTTAGTCATGGTGGGGCGCCACTCTCCAAAGCCCAGAGTAGTGTTAGAAGTAAGCGTACTTATTCGCTTTGTGGAGAGTGTGGCAAGAATTATCTAGGTGCATGAAGAGCTAATAGTCAGGTATGTTTTGGGTACGGTAAGTCAGGCCACAGAATGCGGGAGTGTAGAGTGTTAGCTCAGAAAGGTAGAGATTCGCGTGAGCAGGCCGCAAATCCCAGCACCAATAGTGGTCAGCGTCAGAATCGACTCTATTCACTCCAACTCACCATGATCCAGAAAGTTTCCCCAAACTAGATTTGGGTACGTTACAAGTTTTTCATGATCATTGTATGCATTGTTAGATATCTTGCTCTCGTTTGAGCTTATGTTTCCACATGTGTTAGTCAGTAACATTAGCAGGTCTAGTTCAGTTCATGCATTATGCATTAGTCTTAGCTCTCCAATGTTTAGTTATAATCTAGTTCATAGATGCCCTGTGCATTACCCCAGTATCTCAGCAAGGTAAACATTCCTAGAGGGACATAGTGTCCCAAAGGGGAGATACCCCACCTTTTCTTGATGCTTTCATGTTCCTGTTATAAATTAGTTATCAAGTGCCATGGCATAATCAGTCAAGCTTTCAAGAGTCAGGTCAGTCACATATTCAGGCATTAGATATAAGTGTTCAGTAGAGAAAATACTATTTATCAGTATCTTCACTCATACATTTACATATCATGTCAGTCATGTAATCATGCATCAGATATACATGGATTCAGCCTTTCAGTTGTGCTTCAGATATGCATTCTCATTTTGAAAAAACTCACTTTATTAGAATCCTCAGTCTTATATTGATGAATCAGCTTCCCATGCATCAGATATGCATGTTTAGTATGTTGTGCTCAGCTTTCAGTCATGTCAGTCATGAACCCATGTTTCAGTAGTGTATGTCTTGTA
>NW_025830935.1:0-1432 GCF_002878395.1 Capsicum annuum | reverse complement strand
CATCTTAGTGCTATATGATCCTGAATGCTCGCCCATCCATTCAAGCCTATATCTATCAAAGGCGACATTCATGTCATAAATCCTTACCAAAGTAGTGAGCCCAATAAAAGGATCCTTAACTATACTAAATTGAGGTTTGCCATTATCAATAATAGAAATACGTGTATTATATATACACTGTATATTTTACATAAACCATCTAAGAATGCCCTAAGCTACTGGGACGATGGAGATATATGTGGGCTCCTGAGCTACTAGAGCTAAAGTAGAGGAATCTTTAGTAACCTATAAAATATTTGCACTATTATTAGACTGGGGGCATTTGTTTATCGATCACTGATACATGAAGCAAATTCTACTCCCTTCTCAGACTAAAAGATAGCTGAATCCTACTAACCATCACTAAATCTAGAATATTTCTCTCACTTATTAGACTAGGTAGGGACTTGAGAGTGTGATTGTGATATCTGTGTAGCCTTCATCCAAGGTACAATCTGAATAACATAAGTTGGGAGAGCCTTATTGAATGGCAGCTCTGGCTATTGCATTTCTCAGAGTTTGGTCCTGAGTCTTGCACAAAGCAAAAAGCATAATATCAAAGGAGTACTCCTTCACCAATCCACTCTACTGGGGATACTTGTCTTTCAATCTAGATTGTACGCCCTTTTACAATATAGCTTTTGGTTCCACAGTACCTATAAGGATAAGTGTTAGTAATTGAACAAGAAAAGAAAATAAAACTAAGGTTCCATTTCTAGTACAACCTATGACTGCAACCTATAGGTCATAGGTTGTACCAATAATTTGAAGTGTGGCTTGTGGAAATCAAATAAAACCTCTAAAATTGTAGGGCTCTGGGTCTGATTCCTACGAGGAAAACCCATGACCCATGGGTTCAAATTACGGGTCATAGGTTAGGATATGGGTCAAACTTCAGGGTTTGTCAATTCCTTCCCAAAATTCCATATTCAAATTAAATAATATTTTCCCTTTTATAGATCAATTTCAATCACATTAGGCCAAGGCACATGAACCAATTCAATGATCATAAGTATTTCAAGAATTCTCCAAGTAAATCAAGTTATATTATACTTAAGTGTAATCACAAGTTTCAATAATCAAAATCAATTCATCAAGACAATTGGAACCATGAAAACCTTACCTCAAGATGGAAATATAAGAAGAAGAAAAACCAAGTAACTTTTTGCACAAGTCTTAAATTTAGGTATGTGATACGGTTATGACTACCCCTACGTGTACACGGCCTTTCACACGAAGCCAAGCGCGGGAGTTACAAACACTCCAAGCCTTGTTCATGCAAATGGCCGTGTGTGAGTTGTTGGCCGAACCAACCAAGGGTCTCAACGTCCTTATGTGTGAAGAGGGGGCCTAAAGTGTAATAACTTAAGTCTTCAAGGAGGCCACAATAAAG
>NW_025830934.1:0-2298 GCF_002878395.1 Capsicum annuum | reverse complement strand
AAGATTTTGATACTTGATATGATTTGATAAGCAAGTGTACATGATGACGAGAAAGATTATTTTGAGATTGAGTCGAGTTAGGAATCCATAAGTTAATTATGATTTACAAATGGGATATATATTTATATTTTGATCTTCATGATAGACCCTTTAGTTGATTAAGGTGGATTTCCTAACACGTTCTGAGCTTAATTCTGGGAGTAGTATTTAGCACCGAGCGGGAAGTGTGGGTTCAACGCATCCTACTTCCCCAGAACTACGTACCACCGTAGGATTAAGATTAAGGGCCAAAGGTCAAGATAGTGATCACTAAAGTTAAGGTTCTACTCTGATGGCAAGGATAGAACAGCTCTCCCCAATGTGGGCAAGACGTTGGACTCCATGTAAGCTCACATAGTTTATGTCGATTATAAGAAACTCCCAAGTCCATAAAAGTTCAAGTTTCATGAGTTATCAAGTCACTCTAAGTCATGAGTTAAAGAGTTTGAGTTGAGTATAATGATTTATGAGATATATAATGCTTGCATTACTATTGATGATTTACAAGGAATATATTTCAGTTAATTCAAGCAAAGAAAGTCGTTATCATCAGCATGCATGATTTTCATAATCATTTATGATATTATTTATAATGTTGCATTGCACCCCCACATACTCAATACATTCCTTAAATTACCGACCCCCATATATTTCTATGTGCTACAGTGTCTTATAATATAGGTACAAATTGTAGCGTAGATACCGCATTCAGTTAGTCCGCCGCTCCCAGTCAGCAGGTGACGAGTCCTTTTGATTCGAGGGCTCAATTTGGTTATACAGTTTGAGAAGCATTGTATTTTTTTATTTTAGTTGTATTGAGCTTAGATAGTTGGGAGTTATGACCTGGCTATCTAAAGTCAGTACCAGTAGAGGCTTCATAGACAGTCAGTAGAAGTTGATGTATTCAGTTTCAGTTTCGTTTGGTAAAAGTAGAGTTGTAATCTTGTAAAGTTCATGTTTATATTGATCAAGTTTAGAGAAGTTTTATGTTTTCACTAATTTTATATAGATTTAAGCATTTTATCCTGTTGCTTATGAGTTATGCCAGTAGGAGGGTTAGCTTGGGGTCACTTATGCCAGTAAGCACAATGTGACATCTCGAGACCCAATTTTGGGGCATTACAAACTTGGTATCAGAGCACAGAGTTCAAGTGTCCTAGGGTGTCTATGAAGCCGTATCTAGTAGAGTCTTACAGAATGGTACGGAGACATCTGTACTTTTCTTTGAGAGGCTACAAGATATTTAGAAAAGGTCTCCATTCTTTCATGTCTTAAATCGTGCTATAGAAAGGTTCTTTGAGAAACTTATGTAGATTCTTATCTTTCTCTATTCAGGGCATCCCCGCCTTATTTTTGAGGTATTAGAGACAGTCAAGCTCAACTTTTTGCAGATAGTACTTTCTTAAGCAGTCTCCATAGATAGTTACGGAATTTTAAATGAGCTAGAAAGTATCCTATTGGTGTCTTACTATGCCTTGCTTATGAATCGTGCAATAAGCCCAAGTCAGTTGCACTTTCAGATTCCTTCTCAGAATCCATAATGATAATCTATACTTCTTTATCTATGTACTGTTCTTGAGATAACATGATCTGCAAGTTTTAATTTCCTTCCCTGACAATGCCCTTAGACTTGCAAGTAAGAAATTTTAGAAGTCTCACAAAGCGGTCTGAGAAGAGCTTACCAATGTGTCATAAGTTTTCTAAGTTCAATGTTATGCCCTCTCCCTTATGATTCATTCAATTAAGATAGAGTAAGATGTGTATTCTTAGATTATCGAATATTGTATGGCGAGTTTCTACCTCTCGTAACCTTATTATCATCATGATGTTGGAACTTAAAGTCTAGTAAATCCGTGTGGAGATATTTCGATTCACTAGCATAATTGCTTTGTTATCCATCTCAAATTCTTTTTTAAAATGCAAAATCAAAGACTAGTGAAGCCGGGTGAGGCCTATTTTAATTCACTAGCGACTCTTTCTATATCTTATTTCCTCGTGCTAGTTGGAACTGGGTTTAGACGTGTAGTGGCAAGAAAGGTGGAAAGTGTGATTTATTAGAAGTATGTATAGCCGAGCCTTTTATATATGATCGAGTTAGTGATGAGGTGATATTATTCTTGTGTGTCAGCTCATGGAAAAAAGAGAAGGAGTTATTGGTAGAGGTAAATAATAGTTTGCTTAAGGTATGAAAAGAATTGTTGACGGTGTGTTGCACAAGATAAGTATAGGTTATGGATGAGGATACTTAGTGGATGAGTG
>NW_025830933.1:0-1063 GCF_002878395.1 Capsicum annuum | reverse complement strand
TCCATTGATTGTCCCAAGACTTTTATTTTTATGCACTATTTATTTTAATTTAATTTACAAAATTACAAACTGATTTGCTACTCTCCTCAATTAGTTAAACTAGAATAGGTCAGACGGCGAATGCAAGTCCCTGAGGGATCAATACTTGGGCTTTTTTGAACCCACTATATTACTCGATAAGACAACGTACACATGTATTCTCTTGGGTGCTAACAGCAGGCAGTGGACCAAGAAAAAGAATTGGGGAGGCTCTAATTCATATTTGATAGCTAGTACTTTTTATCCTATGTCGTCAGGCAATTGCTATTTTCAGACTAGAAGTCGTCCTAACGCATGGGGTGCCCAATCAAAAGCTAGTGGAGCACAGTCAGCCCCACCTAATCCTCCTTATCAATTTTGTGGACAGCTTCACTTTGGTTATTATGAGGAGGGGAGGAACTATTTCAATTATGGTCATCCTGGACATATGAATAGAAATTTCCCTATGGATAAGGTGGGATTTAGGCTAATACGGTTCAAATTACCACTTCTTTAGATCCTGCACCTAAGGGATCTACTTCAGGTACTGACACTGGCCAAAATCATCTCTATGCACTTTCTATTCATCAGGAATCTGAGGCATCCCAAATGTTGTTACTATTATATTACATCTCTTCTACCGTGATGTTTATTGTTTCCTTGGTACGGATTCTACCCTATCTTATGTGACCCCTTATGTGGCTGTATATTCTAGTTTTGGTGTTGAAAATATTTCCAACCCCTTTTATGTGTATACTTCGGTGGGTGAGTCCATTGTTGCTAAAAAAATCTGTAGGGGTTGTGTAGTGTCCATCCTTAATAAGGAGACATTGGTGGATTTGATAGAACTTGATATGGTGGAATTTTATGTAATCTTTAGGATGGATTGACTTCATTCGTGTATGCTTCCCTAGATTGTCGGATCCAAAAGGTCAGTTTTTATTTTCCTGATGAACCATTAGTTAAATGGGAAAGAAGTTACTTTGTACCCCAGAGGGAGGTTTATTTCCTATCTTATAGATCAAAAGTTGATTTCCAAAGGCTG
>NW_025830932.1:0-1314 GCF_002878395.1 Capsicum annuum | reverse complement strand
GAGGCTTCATGGATAGTCAGTAGAAGTTGATGTATTCTGTTTCAGTTCTGGTTGTAAAAGCAGAGTAGTAATCTTGTAAATTTAGTTTTGTATCTATCATATTCAGAAGATAGTTATTTTTCTGTAGATTTGTATAGATTTGTACTTTTTGTTCAGTTGTATAGAAGTTATGCCAGTAGAAGGGTTAGCTTGGGGTCACTTGTGATCCTAAGTACCGTGTGACGTCTCGGGACCCGATTTTGGGACGTTAAAAATAAGGATGATTATTTTATTATGGTGTTTTATGATAATGGGCTTAGAGATGGTGATGATTAGTTGTTGATCCAAGAATATTAACTAGCTGATGAATAGTGGATGGATAATAATTGGTTTAGCAATATGCATTGGCTAGCTAATAATTATTGAATAGGGTGTAATGATGTGATAGGTGCCTATATGATGGTATGTTTATAGTTATGACTATATTTGTATATATCATTTAATTATGATTATTGGTGATGATTATGAATACTAGAAAATAGTCGTTTGATAAAAATTGTGAAAAACTATAGATAATGATAAAGTTGATTGTATATATATTGACGATTTGATTCTTTATATTATGATTTCTTGGTTTTACTCTCCGGTGGTATGGGATGCCATGATGGGTTCTTTACTTTATGCTAGTTCATGTATGTGCGCCAAATTTTTACTTGTGTTTTCTTGTGATTGCACTTGTGTTGTTTTATGATTTTAAATAATTTATTCCTTATGCTAGATGATATTAGCATGAATTGATACCTTATATTATATTATCATTTTCGATATTCCATGCTTATTTTATGTGGCGATATTGACATGTATTGATACCTTATGTCATATTGTAATTGCAAATTGCTTAATTATTATATATAGTGATGATGAAGATCATTCAGGTTTGATTTTGTAGCCTGACTTAGTTATGATTATCTTATATTTTATCATTCTTAGCTTAGTCGGTCGATGATGCCTACTGAGTACCCATTTTTTTGGTATACATACTATACTTCTGTTCCTTTTTGTGCAGATTTGAGTATTAGTTGTTGCTGCTGATCGTGGTTCGTGCATTGATTGATTTCTGGAGATAGGGTGAGCTCTTAAAGTTTGAGTCACCCAATTTCCTTCCCTATTTTTTATTAGTCTTTAGTATCTGAGAAAGATATATTAACTATTCTAGACTTGGATTTATATTAATGCTATTAGTTCCGCTTGTACTAGCTCTACCAGGTTTTGGGATTAGTATCTATATGATTTCTTATTCTATATAGAACCCTCATGTTAGCAATTGATTCTCTT
>NW_025830931.1:0-1266 GCF_002878395.1 Capsicum annuum | reverse complement strand
TCCTTTTGGGTGAAAAAATATTGTAAATTTCAATGATATGCAAACACCTCACACTTAACACCATATAGGTATTGTCTCTATATCTTAATTTAAAACTACCAAATCTAAGTTATGGGTCAGATAATTCTTGTCAGAAGGCTTTAACTGCATTGAAGTGTAAGCAATCACATTACTATCTTACATCAATACAACACCTTAACTAGAGCGTGAAGTATCATAAGACATAATAAAATCCTTTCATTCCTCTAGCAAATAAGAATTAGAGCTATTATCAAAAGTGAGTTGAGCTTTTGAAAGATATTTTAGCACTTGTTGGACCAAATAAATAGCCTTATTTTGTGTTAGTCTTGTCAAAGAAGTAGCAATGGAGGAAAATTATATGACATACGTACGATAGTAGCTGCAAGACCCAAAAAATATCAAACCCCAGTTATAAAGATTGGTAAACCCAATTTTAAATAGCTTTAACCTTTTATGGATCCACCATCACCCCCTTTTAGAAACCACATGCCCCAAAAGTACTACAAAAGACAGCTAAAACATATATTTAGAGAACTTAGCATAAGCTATTTCTCTTTCAGAATTCCCAAAACTAGACAAAGATAACCTATATATTCCTCCTTACTCATTAAGAAACCTAATAATTTTTAATAAAAACAATCACAATCAAATCATATAAAGACTTCAAAATACCATTCATCTAACTAATATTGTTGGAACATGACCCAAAGGACATCATTAAGAACTATTATCTTGAAGGATATTTTAGGTATGACCTCACGCGAACATTTTAATTAGTAATAACTTGACCTTAAGTCTATCTTGGAGAAAATTAAAGCACCCTACAACTAGTCAAACAGATTATCTATTCAAAGAAAAGGTTACTTATTCTTGATAATAACCCTATTCAACTATCTGTAGTCAATACACATTGTCATGCTACCATTTTTTTTGTTAATGAACAACACTGGAGCACCCCCAAGGCGAAGAGATAGGATGAATAGATCTCTATTCAAGTAAATCCTATAAGAGACTCTTGAGTTCTCTCAGCTCATCTGGGGCTACTTGATTGAGATACACAGTAATTAAACGAGTGTAGGGCTCCAAAGCAATGGAAAAGTCAATGACCCAATGTGGAGGCATGATGATAGGCGAAATTACGCGCCTATATCAATATATTTTGCCCATATTTTAGCCTAGTTTCGAGAACTAATTATCTATTTCGTACACTTTTAGTCCTTTTTCCTGTAAATGAGCTAACAAATG
>NW_025830930.1:0-1262 GCF_002878395.1 Capsicum annuum | reverse complement strand
GGATTACATGCTTGTCTTTCACTCCAAGGATCTTGTACCTATTGGGTATATTGATTTAGATTTTCAGTCGGATAAAGATTCTAGAAAATCTACCTCAGGATATGTGTTTACTTTAGGAGGTGGAGCCATTGTTTGGAGGAGTATCAAGCAATCATGTGTTGCTGATTCCTCCATGAAAGCTGAATATGTAGCTGCCTCTGAGGCGGCTAAAGAGGTTGTTTGGCTCGGTAACTTTCTAAAAGAGCTTAGAGTTGTTCCTTCGATTCAAACACTACTACCACTTTATTATAACAATAGTGGTGCATTTGCAAACTCGAAGGAACCATAAAGCCATAAAAGAAGTAAGCATATTGAGAGAAAATGTCACGCCTCAAATCCTATTGGGACGGACTGACACCCATAATCGAGGAGACCCGGGAGAACCAGCTCATAACCTTATACTTCCCATGTATACCTCTATGACAACCCAAAATTCGGACAGCATCATGTCGCATATAAAAGAAAATAATCACCTATATAAGCTCGAGCACACATATATATGTATATACAACACTTGGCCGTTGGATCCATCACATCTATTAACAAAACACCACCTTGACTGTACATTAGGTCTACAAAGCGTCTAGACAATACAAAGAGTTTAACTAAGGTCGGGACACACCCCTCCATATAACTAACTTCTATACATTACCAAAAGTGACTGGATATAACACGGAAAGCCCCAAAGCAAACTGGAGCTCACAAAAAATAGCTGCATATCCTGGCTCCTACTTGTGTGGTGTATGAGCTGAGGTACCTGTGCCTGCAGCATGAAATGCAGGTCCCCCATGGGGGACGTCAATACAAAATATATACTGAGTATGTAAAGCTGTAAATAATCACATATGATATAGGAGCTCAATAGAAATCAGAAACAAGTGAATAAATCATGATAGGAGTGGACCACACTTACTAGAACTTGTGACAACCTGTACATTGTATTTATTCAATCACTTTACCTTCGTTCTTATAATCTTTGTAACCATTACTGTACTGTACTGTGACCATTAGGATGCCTCCAGTACATATCAACTGGGATCGACCCATGATAGGCTTATGCCCCAGGGATACCACCCATAAACACATAAATAGGGATCGACCCATGATAGGCTTATGCCCCTGGGATACCACCCGATAAGAGAGAACTTCCATCACTTAGTTCAATTAATCTTTGAGATTGTTATTTCGGTCGCCACCGTATTTTTGATACTTTGAAACAATGA
>NW_025830929.1:0-1045 GCF_002878395.1 Capsicum annuum | reverse complement strand
ACCCAAAAAGTCCTAATTGATCCTAAGCTTTACATTTTAATATTAGTGGAGCATTAAACTAAAGGCAAGCCTATGTTTCATTGTGTGTGACTTGTAAATTCTTTGTAATAGTGAGAATAATTTGATTTTTGTACCCATCATGCTCTAAATTACTTAATTGTGAGTGATTATGGGTAACTCTCTTATTGTGAGGGGCACATGTTTGATGAATGTGGGTGATTTGTATGATGTCCTTGATTGAATGATAAGCATGAGTTTTCCATTAGGTGAGTCAATTCTTGAGGCTAGGATGTTTTAGAGTAGTGTTCATGAGCTTTGAATTGTGTAAATAACATGCTTAGCATAGTAACTTGCATTCCATGTAGTCGTGATAGTACTAGCTTGAGTGTTTTGCATTTAGTAGAAGTTTAGAGTCTCCTTAGATGATGAGGATTATAGTTAAGAGTTGTTCAAGGATCAACAAGGCTTTAAGTGTGGGGTGGTGATGTTGCGTGTATTTATGCATTCTAGCATCACTATTCTAGCCTTTTTAGTCTTGTTTAGAGGATGATTCTAAGATATAATGTTTAATAATGAGATAAATGTGTTAAAACATGTGTTTATATAGTTTAAGGTGAATTTCAAGCAAGTTTGTACTTAAAAGAATCAATTAGAGTTCAACCCAGAAAACTAGCGTTACTAACTTGAGCTAGGTGTTTGTCTAGTCGTCGTGTTGGGTTATAATGTATTTAATGAGTTCCTAAGGTTTTTATTATGTATTTATATGTGAAAAAACTTGTTGATAATTCTCCAGGGTCAATTGGATCAATCCAAGGGTCAAAATAATGAGTTAAAGATCAAAGTGAAATTAGCATATGCTTAGCTTGTGGTTCTAGTTCGTCCTGTTGGATGTTGTGTTGTTTTGATCTTTAAATTGTTGTGTTTAATGTTATATGATGCTTGGTAAATAGATTATGATGATATATGAAGGATATACAAGCTTCAAATCAAGTGGGAACAACTCAAAAAGGCTCGGAATGGCTCAACGAAGTCACAATACGCAGAT
>NW_025830928.1:0-1078 GCF_002878395.1 Capsicum annuum | reverse complement strand
ATCTGTTCAGTATTTTTGAGATATTCACTTTTTATTACGTGGGAAATCAAGTTGGCTTTCCAACGATACCAATTTGTCCAAACCCAATATTAGACGAAGGAGTTATGGACATTTTACTCAGAACTGTCAGAATTATCCAGGTGCGACGGCCTAGTTGGCGGACCGTCAAACTTGTGATGGACCAC
The DNA here is from genome assembly GCF_002878395.1 of Capsicum annuum. Taxonomy (NCBI): domain Eukaryota; kingdom Viridiplantae; phylum Streptophyta; class Magnoliopsida; order Solanales; family Solanaceae; genus Capsicum; species Capsicum annuum. Next base: position 893 of record NW_025830928.1, on the reverse strand, counting down.
CACTTGGACCGTCACTTCTAAGGCAGAAGGCCCCCATTCTAGTTAAGGCCTGACAGCCAAGTTGACGGACCATCAACTTAGTGACAGAATACCACTTGGACCATCAAAGCCATGCCATTTGAGCAACTTTCTGGATAAGGTGTGTGTAACACCCCGATTCGCTGAATCGGAATGCTACACAGTTTTCATGACCCCGAGGGACCACAAGCTAATCATGACTGATATCTGTACCTGTATACTACAAATCATGATATAATAATGCAAATACATAGAACTGTAAGGCCATAAGGTTCAACTAAATACAATCATGTGGGTGAAAATACCCAAAACAACTCAATCTGAACGTAAATCTAAAAATAAATCTGAAAGCCTCTGAAACACCTGAATAAGGAGTTAAAGGAACATGTCTCCAACTTACTCCGTAAAATAGAACTGAAGAAATAAATAAATGAATCAAATCATATTGTCCTCGAATCAATAAGGACTCACTGTGTCTCTACGACTAGAATGCTACCGCTACTGCTGGGTTGGAGCTCGTGTCTCGGAACCTATGTTGTAACATGAAAAGAAAGAACCATAGTGCAAATACATCAGTACAACTAGAGTACTGAGTATACAAGGAAGGTAGGCTGAACATAAAGGGTTTCATGCATGAACAACACTGACTAACTAATATGAACGTAGGAGTGCAAACACACATATATAGAATCTGGGACCGTGAATATGTGATAGCATGACCTGTAAGCTAATACATGGTTTACTGATAACTGTCATGACTGAAACTGAAACTGATAACATGGACGACTGTATCTAATAGTCCTGTATATACTGAAATCTGAAGAACGTCCTGAGTTCTTTTACTGAGACTGATACTGAAACTGTGGAAAGTAGTG
>NW_025830927.1:0-1947 GCF_002878395.1 Capsicum annuum | reverse complement strand
TGTTTTTGTTGTGAGATGCTACATTTTGGACACCTGGTTGATCCCCAGATTTTATGGATTATCATGATTTTCTTTTATTTTTGGTGTTCATTTAATTTAACTTTTATTTTGACTTTGATGATGCATAACTATCTTTGCCTTATGAAGATTGAGTGACGACATTCTTAAGGGTAAAGCATCGTGGTTGGGTTTTAAGGGATAGATGCACGGGAATTTTGAGTACCTATAGCATAAATGTCAAAAGTACAAGGAAAGTCTGAGTACCTATTGCAAGGTAAGTTGTAAGTTTGGGATCATGTTCTACTCCATTGGAGAAGTCTGAGTAGCCATATGGGTAGTTTGCTCATTTTGAGCCTCAATCTGAGACTAAGGCTTTGGTTGTTGCCATATTTTAGGAAATTGTGTGTGGTGCTAATGTAAAATGAATGAACCCCTCCATCCAAAAATTTTCAAAACAAAATCAAGGGCATGGACGTGAGGAATTCGGTAACGAAACTTTATCACTTTTTATGACTCCGTAAGATTTTGACTTGTGAATAGAAATAGATACTCCAAATTTTTCTGTAGTAGAAAGGACATTTGAGCTCCCTAGGCAAATTTTACATTCCATGTGTGGAGAGCTATTTGCATGCATCCCTTGTATACTTGTGTTATATAGAACTTTCCCCATTAGTCTGTCAAAGCTAAAGTTGATTGTATTTGGTTGGAGAAATAATTCTAGGCCACCTTTGTGATTTTGGTACCCACTCTAGCCTAAAAATCCTACCCAAGCATGAATATAATCCATAGTTACCCACTTTGAGCCTTTGGACCTTTCTTTGGCAAACACATTACAAGCCATAAATCATTCTTTTTATTTCTCTTTTAAACCATACCCTCCTTGAACTTAAAAATATAATTCAAGGCTAAACGCTTAAGTTAGGGGTGGTAAATATTAATGGAAGTAAGTTTGGTGCCACGAAGATGCAGTTATATGCCTAATGTGCCAAGACTTTGAAAAAAACTGAATAGAAGAAGAAAAAGTCAAACAAAGGAAAGAATTAAGCGAAAGTGCAAGAAAAAGAGATAAAAGAAGTTGGGTAAACAAAGGAAATAAAAGGTAGGCATGATAAAAGAGAGAAACAAAGAAGAGTGGCCTATAGTCAAAAAGAAATCTTGAAAAAGTGTGATGTAGACGCTCAAGGAAGTGAGTAGCCATGTTGTTCCCAAAATGATATCCTACCCTAACCCAAATCAACATTACGAGCTTAGAAAGTCCTTAGAGATCTCCAACCACATACTTTCTTTGTAGTGACGATTGAAAATAGGGGCAAGCCTATGGTATGACACTTGTTGCATGGAGATTTCTTTTATGAGGGAGAAAGTTGTGCACTTAAAATTTCTTGTTGCATATTTTATAGTTTGGTGTAAGGAATTCTTTTTCTTGTGAGGTTTGCATATGAAGCAAGTTTAGGTGGGTAATTTTTTCACTTTCCAGCAATGAGAAAAATGGAGTATAACTTAGTTGTGGTCAAAAGGGAGTCACTTCTAAATTATTGTTTTTGTTTATTGCTTGGTCACTCTTTGACGTCGTATGTAGCCTTAGATATAGCATTTTATAAAGAGAGGCATAGTGAAATTATCTTAACCCATGTGCAATGAACCACTTGTGGTAATGAATAAGGTTAAAGTCATTGTGATTTTTAAGGCATGAATTTTGGGCATAAACAATTGTGCCTTATGATAAGAGGTAATGTTGCTTAAGGATAAGCAATAGCTTTAAGTTAGGGGTGTTGATGAGTAGTGATTCTACCACTCATTTGCACTCAACATTCCTACACATTACCTTGTTTTGGATGAATAAACAAGACATAATTATGATTAAATACACTAATGTCCACTCTTTGTAGGCATAGAGTTGAAAGGATGGAAAGATATGGATTGGAGCTCAAAATGATCAAAAAGGGA
>NW_025830926.1:0-1598 GCF_002878395.1 Capsicum annuum | reverse complement strand
AGGACGAATGTTCTCAAGGGGGAGATATTGTAATACCCCATACTTTTTCTAGCTTGAAAAGTTTTCCAAGAATGCTAGAAGCTTTCTTTGAAAGATTAATCTTCGTTTTTACACGTGGTATTTTTAATATTTTCACTTTTTATCATATGAGGAATCGAATAAGCTTTCCATCGATACCAAATTTGCCCTAATCCGATACCCGGGTGAAGAGTTAGAGCCTTTTTAGCGAGACAGTGTATCACCTGAGCCTTCAGCGCGTCGCGGAGATAGCTCAAATGGTAATTTTTAATTTCCAGCGTTGCTCCATGATAGTGACGCATCGCGCCAAACTTCCAGAACACAGACAAGGTGGCAACGCGATAGCTCTGCATCGCGCCATCATGCAATTTTTCATTTGTCACTTTCCAGTGACTTGGCGCGATAGTGCGCGTCGCGCCAAGGATGAAAATCGAGAAATTTTCTCCGAAATTAAAGACACATCCAAGGGTTAAAAGGGTCAATTTCCTACCCCAATTTAAACCCAATAACCATAGTTTAGCCATTCTTCACCTAAAATATACTAGTTTCTCTCAAATTTATCTCAAGAACAAGGTAGGGTTTCTATAGGTCATTCAAATTCAAGAAGGTTTCACCGTCATTCTTCACAAATCACGAACTAAGGTATGCGTAGTGTTCATGCATGGACTCCTTTCATCTATGAAGCCCGAGAATCTCTTTTCTAAGTTTAAGTTTATGGATTTATTTATGAATTTTATGTTGGGTTTGTTTGTTTTATGTTGAGAATGATCAATTGAATTTAAATCCATATTGGGTGATCAATTTTATATGGAATTGATCTGTATTGATGTATATTCATGTGAACCTATAAATAAACCCTAGGATGATGAAATTAGAGATGAATCATGATGATTAATTATTGTATAATATTGTCTACATGTGCTATGCCTACCATGTGTATAATTAAATGCCTAGATGAAGGAACAATGCCCAACTAGTATTATATCATGAAATCCCCATGTATGTACAAGCTTATGCATATTACATGTTTGGTGAAGTACTTCAATATATGAATTATGAATTGTGTTGTTGGTCATGTGTTCAAGTAAGGCATGCTATGTTAGTTTTTTGTCATCGAGTCCTGGGGGTACTTGTACCTGAACATTTAGCTGTGTGCCTAGAGCCATGTCATGTTTTCACGATCTCCTCAGTCAAGCTATGATCCATAGAACTCAGTCAGTCATCTGACTCAGGAAATCTCAGTAATTTCAGTAGCTCAGTAATCTCAGTAACTTCAGTATTCTTAGTTAGTTCGTAGAACTTAATATATTTCGTCATTCAACGGAACTCAGTAAATTCAGTTTAGCTCCGCTAGACAATACCACTAGTATCAGTTCAATTCAGTTAATCAACTCAGTTCAGTTAATCAGTTCAGTGTCTTTTGGATGGAAGTAGGATTCAACACTAAGCGAGCCTAGGGATGGGGACTCACCCGCTAGATAGGACTAAGATCCCTAGAAGCAATCCCTAAGTTCCTGAACTATGTAGCCAGTGTTGGTATGAGATATCACCCATTATATAGGACTGACATTCTCAGGGAC
>NW_025830925.1:0-2608 GCF_002878395.1 Capsicum annuum | reverse complement strand
GTTAGTTAGGATCACTATAGGCTTTTCTTAAGCTTGTAACATAGGTCGGGGGCTGGTATGATGTTCATGGATATTTTAGAGTGACTATGCCTCCTTGAAACTACACTAAACTCTTGGGGTTTAAACTCCTAACCTTCTTTTCTTCCTCTCTTTTATTGATCACACATGCTCTAGATGGATGCGGTTTTTTCAATTATCATATTATCCTTTTACTATCTTTTACGCAACTTTCTCTTTTCTTATTCCTTTTTCATCGCCCCCAATTTTTTATTCTTTTATTTTATTCTTCCTCTTCATACTCATTTTGTATTACGCACCCCTATGATAGCCACCCTCAATTTAGGTTGTTTGCCAAAGTCAAGGTGCACAGTGTACAAGGAGGACCAGGGCCAAAACAGGTTCATTATGATGTAAATGGGAAGGTGAGAGGTATCGTAGAAAGAAATAGGCTAATTAGGATCAAAACAAGGATCAAGAGATATTATGCACACAGGGAAGGTCATTTTGGCTAAAGTGGGCTAAAATAAAAAATGACATATGATCCTTTCCTAACTCCTATCCTATGACCATGGAAAGACTAACAGGGCAAGTTCTAGATTCAACACACAACGGGAATTGAGTAAGACCTTGAACATACATGGAACATAAGTATCTCGCATATCATTACTTATCCGGTTCATGCACTTGTTTAACAAAGGTTATTCAGTTGCCAGATTAATGTCACAAAAAGATACACCGTGGTCATAAATAGATGCAATTCACACAATAATATATCAGACCAATGGAGAGGTGCTCAATAGTCACAAAATAAGCTAACTGCCTTAAGTACCCGTATTACACCTAATTATCTACCACAAATTTTTATAATAACATTCTGCCCTACACCCTCAACTTAAAATTAAAAATAAAATGAACTTAGGGTTTAGGGCATACCAGAAGTGAATCAAGCGTGAGGATTATGGGTCTCTGACCCTGCTGCTGCATCATCTGCTATTTTCTCTCCATCGGGAGCACCTGGCCTTGCAGTGGTTGGAGACTTACTAGATAAGGCACCTGCAGCCCTATCAGATAGCTGCCTTCTATTTATTGTTGTCCGCTAGGGACTCCATTCTTTCTTTCTTCAATTCCTATTTTTTTTACCTTCTTTTTTGCCTTCTTTTTCACTTTTCTTTCTTCCTCGTTGTCTGGTTCTTCTCTCTTATCTTTGCCCTTCTTCTCCCTTTTTTTTATTTTTCTTTGGTGAATCTCCAGTGAGGTCTAGTATTGGAATTTCTTTCTCATATTCATCCACAGCCGGACCTGTCAGCACCATAAATTATTCCTGCTGCAACACCCCAACATCTGTTTTTACCTTGTCTAATGCCGCTTTGAATTTAGCAAGATCAGCCCCTGACATTTCTTTTGCTCGTACATCGAATCGGTTCTCTAAATCTGCAATCTGTTCAGGCAATGTCACAAAAGGCTCAAGGGCAGCCTTGATTCTCTTGTCTACTACAGCAGCAAACTATTTGGCAAAGGCATATAGCTGTACCTTACACTATTTTGCTTGTTTATCCACTTTTCTTATATTAATTGGATGAACTACAAATCCTACTGCTGTTGTAGGAGCTAAGGGGTTGGGTTCATTCTCAGGCACTAAAACTACATGTGCTAAAGAAGTTGGGTGCACAGTCTCAGAATCTTGCACCTCCATATTAGGTACTGAATCAACATCTGTAACTAGAGGGTTTACTGCTACCCCTGCACCTCTATCAAGTCTCAGTCTTGGCTGATTTTCATTATATCGTATGGGGTTGTAAGTCTTTCAGGCCGGAATGTCATCATCAATCCCTGCAATCTTTGGCACATTAGCAGCTCTACACAACTCTGTAATAAGACAAGAAAAAGGATAAGCAGAGTCGGTTCTTGACATTCTAATCTTTATCTCATCAGCAATGATTTCCCTGAAATTTAAGGGGATCTTCTGCACCATGCTTGCTACTAGGATAGCTCGGTCATCACCCTGAATGTTGTCTCCATCAGTGGGCATCAACCAGGTACACACTATACCCCACCAAAACTTTGCCTCTTAAGTCAAAGAGGACTTATAGGTTCTCTCATTTAGGTTGGTCACCCATGATGGTTCTCCTTCAGCTATGATATTGGCCAACCATGGATGTTATTTTTCTCCATTCTTAATTTGAGCATAGACTGATGGTGCAGTGTCCTGGGGAGTGAAGTTGGGGACATGCAAGAAGCTGTTGATAGTTCTGATTAAGACATCAACCGCTACGTCCCTTACCAGAACTCTATCCACCAGGAGATGGTCTACAACTCTTTTTCCTGGTCTACATATGTTTTCTACCTGAGCTTGGTAGTTTGTGTAAAACTCTAGGACCAGTGCAGGGCAAAATGAGCCTCCCCCTTTTGTGGTCTATCCCAATCCATTCTCTTGGAACTTCTGTTCCACTTCAGGGTACCTACTCAACCCTTAGGTGATAATCTACTTTTCTTCCTGAATCGGCCTTTTAGCTCTTCTTCTATCAGTTCTGTAAAGCTTAGCAGTGAAGATACCTTCTGCTTTGGGAATTTGCCATCTAGCATTGTCTCAAACTTCAGGGTTCTTACA
>NW_025830924.1:0-2816 GCF_002878395.1 Capsicum annuum | reverse complement strand
TGGCTTTCAGACTTCCTAGGACTCTATTGAACCTTAGGCTTTGATACGAAGTTTGTAACACCCCAATTTTCTGAATCGGAATGCTACACGGTGCTCATGACCTCGAAGGACCACAAGCTAACCCATGACTAATATCTATACTTGTATACTGTATAATATACATAAATATGGAAACATGAACATGAAAGGCCATAAGGTTTGAACTGCATAAATGTCTGATAACAAAATATTTGAAAAAGGTATAACAATACACAAACAAGTCATAAATACTAAAAATAATGAGATCTGAATATCTAATCTGAAATCTAGTCTAAAAGCCTCTAACTGAACTGAATAAGAAGTTGAAAGAATATGTCTCCAACTAATTCTATCTAGCAACTGAATAGTAAATATAGCAATAATCATATTGTCCTTGAATGAGAAAGACTCACTGTAAACTCTGAACACTGGAATGCTGCTGCTGATCTGGAGCTTGTGCCTCTAAACCTATGGTGTAACATAAGAAAAAGCACCATAGCACAAATATGTCAGTACGTCTAAATATACTGAGTATACGAGTGAGGTAGGCTAAATGCAAAGGGTTATATGCATGAACAATGCTGACTAATATGAACATGAGAATACATACATTCATAAACAACTATAACTAAAACTCGTGATGATGCTGACTACTGAGTATGAATGCTGATAACATGAGTGTACTAATACTGAGATACTGAATATATGAACGACTATTTCTGACAGTTTGAATTGTGAAGAACTAGTCTGGTTCACTATGTCTGACAGTCCTGAAGCTGAATACTGATATCATGAATTTTGATAACTGATATAACTGATACATGAGTTCAAAAAACTGATATAACTGTGATGATTGGAAAAATTAATATAACCGATACTGAGCGACTATATCTAATAGTCTAAGTTCTGATGGAACTATCTGAGTTCCATTTTACTTAGAGTAACTAAATCTGAGATCAGTCCTATCTAGCGGGTAATCATGAGTATACTGATTATAAGGGTAATTTGACTTAGTCAGAGATCAGTCCTATCTAGCAGGTGATCTTTAAATCTAATGATTCTGATATATATTAATCCTAGTTAAGATCAGTCCTAGCTAATGGGTGATCTTGAAGTCTATTTATAATGATAAATATTTACTGCATCTAATAGTACTGAATCTATACTACTACGCTGAGTTGACTGTGTCTGAAATCCCTGATTCTATAACTGAAACTATAGGATGTGTTTATCTAAACGATATGTCCCAAGCTAAGCTAACTGGGGTCCAATCTCTGCCCTGACTGGAAAGGTGTCAATACCGCACCACCAGTAAAGACATCTGATGTGGAGTCAATCCTAATCTAGCGGGTGACTCCTGGGATCAGTCATATACATATAAATGTGCTAACGGGTGACCCCTGAGTATGTCAGTCCTATCTAACGGGTGACATCTCATACTTATTCTAGCAACTTAGTTCTGGAATTTAGGATTGCTTCTAAGTATCTCAGTCCTAATCTAGCGGGTGAGTCCCCATCCCTAGGCTAACTCGGTGCTGAATCCTACTCCCATCTAAAAGACACTTAACTAAATAACTGGGTTGAACTTAATAACTGAACGGAACTGATTAGCTGAACTGATACTGATTAAATAGACTGATACTAGTTGTATTGTTTAGTGAAGCTAAACTAAGTTTACTGGATTCCGATGAATGACGGAATGTACTGAGTTCTGAAAACTGTTTGAGAGTACTAAATTTATTTAGATTTTACTATGAACTGAGTACTGAGATCACTGAGATTACTAAACTACTGAGACTACCGAGATTTCTGAGTTTTCCTGAGTCACATGACTGACTGAATTCTATACATCATGGCTTGACTGAGAGTATCGTGATAACATGACATGGATCTAGGCACACAGCTATATTTTCGAGTATGAATACCCCCAGGACTCGATGGAAGGAAACTGACACAACATGACTGACTTGATCATAAGATTGGAGTCCACAATTCACATTGTCATAAATAGGGGATATTATACTTCATGTAGTTCTTCAACATCTTAAGCATGGTAGGGAGTTCTTGGACATATTTCATGTACATATAGTATATCTCCATTATCATACATGCTTCATACCACAACAATAGCAACACATCAGTAGCATGGAATTTATATTGAAGTATATAGCTAACATGGACTTGTCAATTAAATATCATGAAACCATGTAAACATGAATTTCTATCATCCTAAGCATTTTATCCAACACCTTGCATGCATAATATTAAGCATAGGTGTAATTTACAAATTTATAAACTTGAACCACTCAAATTCATAGGTTTCCAACTAACCTATTCACATGATTCATGAAAAACACATCAAGATACAACCTTGAATCAAAACAACAATCATTAAAATGAATATAGTCATAAAACAAGAAGGAAATCATAATTTATAATTTAAAACATAATTCTTGTGCTTCATCAATAAAAGGAACCCATGGATGAACAGTACGCATACCTTAGATTAAGAATTCGTAAAGATTGATGGTGAAATTTCCTTGAAATAGATTCTTCTATGAAAACCCTAAGGCTTGTTCTTGAGAGTTTTGATCTTTTGAGAAAACTCTAATCTTGTGGTTGAGAGTGTATGAGAGAGATTTTTGAGATGTTTAAGTAAAGAGAATGGAAGATAATACGCTCCTTGAGGGTTATAAGTCGTGGGAAGTGAAGGAAAAAGGCCAAAATAACCTTACTAAAATAAATTCCCATTTGCTGAAAATCATAGCTGACAATATTTGTGACAAGGCATCTAAAAT
>NW_025830923.1:0-3223 GCF_002878395.1 Capsicum annuum | reverse complement strand
CCATTCTCTAGACCATCACTTATAGGTTTTGAAAAAATGACTGGTAGTCTAGTTATATTACTAATCATTTTTCCTTTCTTGTAACAAAGCTATAGTCAAGAGGGGAATCTCTTATTTTCTTTGATCTAGTGAAGTAGGTTTATTTGTCAGCACAAAATAATTTTTTTAGCTGCAAAGTAAAAAACAACTCAATCGCTGAAGTGTTAGCTTTGGTTAGTAATAAGCAACACAAGATGATAAAGCAGGAAGTAAACACATAAAGTTGTTTCTCATCTCACACAAATTAATCCATGGAGTAATATGACTCGAGAATTTCAATGAACAGGATTTTACTCATTGATATGGATAATTTATATTTATCTGGAAGGTTTAACTCTTCTTCTTTCCAATCTTATTTCTCCTGTCAAGAAAATGGAGGACAATAGAGTTTTTGAGAATAGGGGTCGGGACAAATGGTTGTCTACGTATCTCATAGAGGAGAAATCAGGCCCTGTATTGTTCGAACATACAATGGCTTTTTCTGTGTCCTTAGTCACTCTTCCGGAAATTGTAGCGAGCTTTTAGGAAGTTTTAAGAATGATTGCGGACTTTTTTGAGAGACTTGGGAGGCCTGGAGTATGTTTGGTTAGACTTTTGTATAATGAAAATAATTTCTGCCTAAAGATGCTCGATTAAAAAAGAGATTGGATCAATTCTCCTTTGATTTGAATCAACATAACATGTATAAGCTCATACAACAATTATATTATACAAGAATATTGTAATAAACGTGAATCCTAATTGGTTGACCCTTTTGAGCCAAGGGTTGGCCTAACATATTTGAAGAAAGTATATGTTTTTTTATACATGAAGGGCATAAATGATTAAAAATGTTGCATAAAAGGGATACATTCTTTAGGGAAAGGGAAAATAACATGAGAAAAAGAACAATGTCCCACGTAGGGGATAGTAGCTCCTAGATGTTCTTTCATAACCTTTTGTCCTCTTAGATTTGTCCATTTCTTGTCATATGGACATCTCTTGAATATGAAGTGATTGTCGTATAACTGTGCTCTATCTCATAAGTCATTAGTCTAGGAAATCATGAAATCATCTAAATCGATCAATGATCAACCTCTTGCCTAGCTCACTTTTATTTTTTCTCAATTGGTGGATGATTGAGGCATCTTACACGAAAGAAAGTAAAGTAAGACTTCTCCCTACACCCAAAGGATAATGGATTGGGTTAAATAACATATATTTCTAAAACACATAAGTATGCTTTGTCTTTAATTGACTCGTGGCCAATAAATGCAGGGTAGGTTTTCTAATGGGCCCAATATCCCACTTGGATATTGGGTCATCCTGCCTCATGCCTAAAAGAGGATTTTGGTTTCGCTCTATCCTAGGTTTCTAGAGTGGGTTTGGACAGAGGTTCCCAAGAGGACAACTTGAGTTTGGAAATATGAATAGCCATCAGACGTCTCACGTGATAATAAACCGTCATATTTTCAATACTTTATTTAAAGTTGAACAACAGAGGTCGGGACATCCACGAAACCTCAAAACAATTTAATAATCCTCATGCGGGATTATGCCATAAAATGCAACAGTTAAATTTTGCAGAATTGTAATATATAAGCACGTAAACAGTTTAAACAGTTGGTGAAAAGATAATTTAAAACATTTGGTAAAAACCATATTCCAAACTCCCTAGTAGAGTCGTTATTTCAGTTTTGTCCCCTTTTAACTCGAAGAATTGGAAAACATTGATATTGACTTTTTAAAACATTTCAAAACTTTATAGAAAAATTTGAAACATTCTAAGAAATTACAGAGTCACCACTTAAGTTATTTGAAAAGAAATTAAGAAAGATTTTTAAAATAAAATTCTAAGTCTAAAGAAGAAAAAGACTTAGGCTTTTAAGAAAATCCCTGGTAAGAGGTTCTTATTAACATTTTAGGAAGGGTTTTAAGGCACCTAAAATTTTTGCTAACTTGCAGTTATCCGGACTATTACCTTTGATTAACTTTGAAAAATAGAAGTTGGTTTTTTAAAAGAAAGTGATTTAGGAAAAACTTGTATGAAATCAATTTTAACGTCTTAGTAGGAAATTTAATCAAGTCTAAAAAATAAATAGTAAATAAGCATAGAAAGGGGTAGGGGAGAAATTATGAGATTTACGCTCTTAGGCCCAAACCCACTTGACCTGTCCTAGACTATTCATTTGGGATTTTAGCCTATCTTCACCTGTCCTACTCTAGATTTTTGGGCCAATCCATTGGCCCATAACCTGCTTCACCTATATTAATTTACAACTTTGGCTTAGAGACCCAAATGAATGAACAAATAGATAAATAAATAAATAAAGAATAAGACAACAATAAAAATCGATAGTTTTCAAGTCTCTTAGCGACCTCATCTATGGGTTTTGACCCATTTTCCTTCTTCATCTATCTTCTAGCATCCGCACGCTATATAGACGACTTTAGGTTTAAACTTCGAACTCGACTCGAAGAAGTGGGCCTCATTGGCCCATTACGAAATGAAAGAGGGGAGGAGTCCTTTGGACTTGAGATATTTTTTGCATGCAAATAAAAGATAATGAAATTAAAATATGTTCAAGGCGTAAAAGTAATATATTTCAAAGCAAAAGAAAATATCAAGAACTGATTTTTTGAATGACAATGATAAGCATACTTGCACACATATAACAAGAATGAGATTGAACAGATAAAATGCAAAGCAAAGACACCCACTTACATGCTTCATGATTTATGTTCATATTAAGAATGAATAAAGGTAAAAGGTAGAAGGCTGTATTCAATGAGTTAATGTGAGAACAAACAACGTAAGCTTGTGAAAGAAAAGGGATGAGGCAATAAGAAAAATAATCATGACTGCTAAAATTGAATAAACATAGACACTAATCCATATAACAAATTAAAATAAAAGGCTAATTTTTCAAGAAAGAGAATCTTTAAATTTCACTTAAGGTGACATTAACGAAGATTCATACATCTAAATTACAACCAATATTAGGAAAAACATGAAATGACCTATGATTTATCTTTCTAAGACAGTGTTGATTCTCTTCTGATATTACGAATCAAAGAGAGACGTGAATCAAGTCTCTAAACACACAAAGAGCACATATAACATTCCTGAGTAAGAAAATTAGAATAAAAGTTTAGCATTTCTAAAAATGAAATATCGTTCAATAATCATACCATACATGACTCA
>NW_025830922.1:0-1107 GCF_002878395.1 Capsicum annuum | reverse complement strand
GCTGGGTGGTCAAATGGTACATTGTGCTTTTTAAAGATTAGGCGCAGTAGCCATGATAACTAATTCACTATAAGTGTAAACCTTTTAGAGTGTTTTGGCTGTACACCAATTTTTTAAGCATAGGGGGCTTCACCACACAGTAAGGGACCAGGTCCCTTTGAGTTTATCACATGTAATCAAACAGTATTACAGTAGAAATCAAAAACTTTGCTAAAAATAATGTAATACCCCAAGAAATTTTTCGTTTAAATTTTGTGCGTAAACGTGTTGGATTCTATCTTCTAGAATAAACTATAAATTTTCCTTGTGGAATGTCTTAGATTATGACCCACCCTTGAGTAGAGTATCGACTAAGATTTCCAACGATATATGGATCATCCAAAATGGACACCCAAGCGACGAGTTATGAATCTTCCGATCGAACTGTGAATAGTAGTGAATAGTAAAACGTGCAGGAAAAAGTACTCCAGCTAGGCGTATTTTTGATCAAACTTTAAACGATCATAACTTCTTGTACATAATGATCTGGGTGATGTACTATATATCAACGAAAATCTCTGCGAGTCCACTTTCTAATGAAATTGGTTTTATCCAATTTGTCTATCGGAGCAAAAATTTATGGTCCACTACTTCAGCCTATCAAAAGTAAATTTTTGGATCAATTTCAAATGATCATAACTCCTCGTAAACACTGGGTGAGATACTATATATCAACGAAAAGATATGAGAGTCCTCTTTCTAATAAAATTAGTGTTATCCAATTTGGATATCAGAGTAAAACGTTATCTTTGATCTACTTCAGACTAACAAAACAGTTCACCAAAGGATAGATTCAAGAATTATTTGATTTTTAGGGATGTTTTGGTCATTTTTCCTCACTCAAAATCCATCCAAACCCTATATTAAAGCCTATTAGAAGAAATATATGCTATATTTCATCAAATTCCCTCAAAAAGAAAACTCTAAGCTCCTACATCCAACTTTAAGAACCTTCCAAGTTAACTAATAATTCTACAAATTTATTCAAGATTCCAAGTTCCTAGTTGAAGAACTCCAAGAACTATCATTCAAAGGCACGATCAACATCTCAAAAATGAGTATCGATCT
>NW_025830921.1:0-1364 GCF_002878395.1 Capsicum annuum | reverse complement strand
AATCACCCACTTCAAACTCAAGATCTCTTCTCCTCACATCGGCATATACCTTTTGATGACTCTGAGCTGTCTCTGACCTCTCTCTAATCAACTTAACTTTCTCCATAGCTTCAAATACAGCATTAGTCCCAATAACGACAGTTTCACCCACTTCAAACCAACCTATGCGTGATCTACATCTCCTACCATACAAGGCCTCAAATAGTGCTATCTCGATGCTAGAATTGTAACTATTGTTATAGGCGAGCTCTATCAATGAAAAATGCTCATCCCAACTACCCTTAAAATCAAGAGTACATGCCCTCAACATATCTTCTAGGGTCTGATTGGTCCTCTTTGCCTGACCATTTGTCTGCGGATTAAAAGCAAAACTCAAAAGAACTTGGGTACCAAGACCCTACTGAAACACCCTTTAAAATTGAGAATTAAATTGAGTACCCCTATCCGAAATGATAGTTGAGGGAACTCTGTGCATCCTGAGTAACTCCCAGATATATAATCTAGCATAATCCTTCATTGTATAAGATGTATACACGGGAAAGAAGTACGTGGACTTAGTAAGCCTATCCATAACAACCCAAATCGAATCATGATAATGACGCAAAAGAGGCAACCCGGTCACGAAGTCCATATTCACCACCTCCCACTTCCAAGTGGGTAACCAAACTCTTACGTCACACCGCCAGGTCTTTGGTGCTCTACCTTTACCTATTGGCACATTGCACACTTTTCTACCAACTCGGCTATATCTTTTTTCATACCATTCTTCCAATAGATTTCCCGTAAGTCGCGCTACATCTTGGCAGTGCTTGGATGAATTGAATATCATACGCTATGCGTTTCATCCATAATCCTCTAGCTCAGATCATCAACACACAGAACACATAATCTACCTTGAACTCTCAACACGCCATCTCCCTCTTGGGAGATAACCTCTACCATTTTGTCCTGAACTGACTCCTTCAGTCAAGACAAACGAGGATTCTTATCTTGCTTCTCTTTCACTTCTGAAACTAAAGAGGATTCGGAACTAATCTAAACCAAAGTACTTCCTTCAGCTGAACAAAGCAACCTAACATCCAATCTAGCCAAAGAATGCACATCACAAGTTAACTCTTTCTTACCTTCCTCTACATAAGCAATACTACCCATAGAAAATTTGCTAAGGGCATCCGCCACTACATTGGACTTGCCCAGGTGATACAACACACCCATATCATAGTCTTTCAAAAACTCAAACCATCTTATCAGCCTAAGATTTAACTCCCTCTGAGTAAACACATACTGCATGCTCTTATGATCAGTAAACACATCAATATTAACACCATAAAGATAGTGTCTCTAGATTTTCAAAGCAAAGACAA
>NW_025830920.1:0-1708 GCF_002878395.1 Capsicum annuum | reverse complement strand
TAGCTTGTCTTCCACTTGCCTTTTTAAGATTCCCTTCAAGTTTTGTACGTTCAGGTTTATTTGTCAATTCGAACAACTACATGAAAGTTTCTAAAGAGGTAATTGAAAGTTTACATTCTTCCACCCCACATTCATATACTTCTGTAATTGTGATCATGCATAGATCTATATAGAGTAAGGGTGTGTTGAGTGATTTATGCACTCAGAAGATCACTTCTTTATCTTTTAGTATCATCTTGAGTGTTCCCTCTCTCACATCTATCAAAGCTCTATAAGTAGACAAGAATGGACGTCCCAATATGATTGGTACCTCTTCATTTGCATCATAGTCAACAACAATAAAGTCACATGAATAATAAATTTACCAACCTTAATAAGAACATCCTCAATGATCCATTTAGGAACCACTCATGTTCTGTCCTTGTAGCAATACTGAACATGGCTTTGGCTTTTCCAAACCCACTATCTTAAACACATTAAACACAGAAAGGGGAATCAAATTAATGCTTTCACCCAAATTGCTTAAAGTGTGGACAACATTACTTTTACCACTTTGTATAGAAGGGTGAAATTCTCAGGGTCCCTGAACTTTTTGGATATCTTGCCCATAACCATAGAACTATACTCTTTAGTAAGTGCTACAGTCCTAATATCTCAAAGCCTCTTTTTCCTCACTACATCCTTCAAGTACTTCGCATAATTAGGCATTCCTTGCAAAACATCTAACAAAGGAAGGTTAATGTGAAGTTCTCTGAAGGTGTCAAAGAACTTCTTAAAACAAGCATCCTCCTAACTGACCTATTTATATATCTAGATTTTTGGGGGCTTTTTGATGATTTTTGATTTTTGCAACCATTTTTTGTTGGTTGTACAGGATCTTTTTTAAAGTCTCCTCGATATTTCTATCCTAGGTGTTGTCCTGAATACCTTGTTACTACTGAAACTGTTGTAATTGAGCCTGATTATTTCCCCACCAGTAGTTAGGCTAACTCTACTAGTTATGATTATAGGCATTACTACAGTTCTAATTCCCTTTTTGCACATCGCCCATAAAATTCACCAAATCCATGTGTGCTCCACATAAGTCTTTAGAGTGACCACTACTACAACAAATTTAACAACAAGTCTGAACCTGCTAAATTACATTAACCTATCCCTAAGGGTGAGCTATACTTAAATTGCAGAGCTGAGTCATCATTTGATTCTAAAAAGAGAATATTATTAGCTAATTATATGATACCATCCACCTTGATCATATCTATAGGATTCTTCATCACACTTCTAGATATATCAACCTCCCATTTTGGATTACCTTTTGTAATTCGATTTAGGAAAGTGTATAACTCATCTTAAGTTTTTTCCAAAGACTGATCACATGCCACTGAATCTAACAAATTTTTTATATTAGGGTCAAAACCTTCAATAAAAGTATGAGCTAATACCTCATTGGTCTATTGGTGATGCATATAGTTTCTGAGAAGAGATTTGAATCTCTTCTACATATGATAGAGATTTTTGTTTGATTTTTTCTTACAACTTAGAGTTTAACTCCTCAACCTTATAGTTTTTCTAGAAGGAAAGAATCAAATGAGGAACTTCTTTGTCAAATCATCCTAAGTTGTGAATGAATTTGAAGGTTCTGCCTTCAACCATTTGTTTTGCTTCCCAAAATGCTGAGAATAGAAAATGATTGGGCCTCATGTAATCT
>NW_025830919.1:0-1310 GCF_002878395.1 Capsicum annuum | reverse complement strand
ATTTCTAAGTTTCTAATGTAGGTTTGGGTTAGTTTGGTATATTGTTTGGGAACAACATTGCTACACCCTTCCTTGAACGTCATCATCACCCTTTTCAGTCTTTCTTTTTGACTATTGGCCACTCTTCTTTGTTTTTTTTTCCTTCCTCATACCTAAAATTTTCTTCCTTTGCACACTACTCTTCTTTTATCTATTTTTCATGAATATTTGTTTCGATTCTATCCTTTATTGGATCCTTTCTTTTTCAAAACATTTGATTACAATCATTTAGGAACCTTGGCATTCTACTAAAACTTTGTGGCCTAAAACTTCCTTTCATTAACTTTACCACCCCAAACTTAGGCTTTTAGCCTCAAGTTACATTTTTGAGTTTAAGGAGGGTATGGTTCAAAAGAAGGATAAAAAGAATGGTTCACGGCTTGTAATGTGTTTGCCAAAGAAAGGTCTAAAGGCTAAAAGTGGGTATCAGGGATTATAATTATGCACAGGAAGGCTTTTAAGGCTAGAGTGGGTTCTAAAATCACAAGGATGGCCTAAGATCATTTCTCCAACCAAATATAATAAAATTAGCTCTAAAAGACTAACGGGGCAAGTTCTAGATAACAAAAGTATACAAGAGATGAATGCAAAAAACTCACCACTCATGGCATGCAAAAACTCACCAAGGAGGCTCAATTGTCCCTTCTGTGAGATAAGATTTGTCATTATTTACAAGTCAACAATATGTGGAGCCACAAAAAGAGAAATAGATTTGTTACAAAGTTGCTCATATCCCTTCCCTTGATTTTTGAAAAGTTTAGGATAGGGGAGTTGTTTGTTTGCAATAACATCATGCACAATTTTCCAAAATATGGCTACCACCAAAGATTTAGTCTCACATCTTGTCTCAAAACAAGCAATCTAACCATATGTCTACTCAGACTTTGCCAATGGTGAATAAAGATACCCCGGCTTAACAAAGTATAATGCTACAGTTACTCAAGCTTCCCTTGCATTAATGACACTTAATACTATCGGCACTTAAAATTTCCCCTGTACCTGTGTGTCAAACCCAAACATGATGTTTTACCGTTAAGAATGTCATCACATAATCTATCATAGGGCAAAGCTAGTTTTTCATCAACATGATCAAAATATGATTAAATCAAAATATTACCAAAAATAGAAAAAAACATGATAATCCATAAAATATGGGAACCATCAGAGTATCCTAAAATGTAGCATCTCAAAACCCAATCAAAACAATATCCAGAGTGTCATCTAAAACACTACCCAAGGATATCCAAGCAGTATAAATATGGGGACAGCAC
>NW_025830918.1:0-1335 GCF_002878395.1 Capsicum annuum | reverse complement strand
TAGTTTTGGGTTGGGATTTTGATCTTGGTGATACTCGTAGCATAAATGAAATTATTTAGCTGATAAAGGTACCATAATTAGGCGTGATTGACCTAACTACTTGCCTTTTAGGTAAAATTGTTATTTAGGACTGAATGAGGCTTATTTAGTATCTTTTTGTAAAACTTGACACCCTAGACTAGTTTAGGTAGAGTTTTTCTTAGAATGGATTATCAGAGTTAGAAGTGGGCTCCTCCGACCTACCTTAGGCTAAAATTGCTATTAGATCCTTGTAGGCTTAGTAAGCTATGCGTATCATTCTAATTATATTATTGATACCAAAAAGGTTTTAGACATATGGTGGTTTATCCTAGGTTGATGTTTGAGAGATGATAGTTTTGGTTCAGGTCTGGCACTTTATGATATTAAGACCGATTCAATTTTGGCATTACTAGTGATATGAGTTTCGATGCACTCCGACATATGAGATACTAGTTTTGATTCGAGTACGACATTGAGATATTATTTATTACAATTGTATTTATGGTGTACAAATCCATAGTTATTATTTTGAGATAGGGTTAATTTGTGTAATTCCTATTACTACTTCTTCTTGATTGCACCCTTTAGGCTTATGGGGGCTCGCATTGGGTTATTTACTTTATTGCACCTTCTAGGTTTATGGATGCCTAATTATGTAGTGATAGCTATGTTTTCTGTCATATTGTTGTTCCAGTTATTTATTCACACTATTTAGAGCGTTATTCTAAGTTTGCTTTCTTACCTTCACTTTACTTATTATCTCCCATTTTATCACATGTAATTATGATTTAGCTCAGTCTGCCAATGATACCTACTGAGCACCCATGGTTTTGGTACTCATACTATACTTCTGTACCTTTTTGGTATAGATTTAAGTATTAGCTACTGTCATTGATGCTGTGATTGTGTTGGTCAGAGCTCAAAGATAGGGTGAGCTCTCGGAGCTAGAGTTGACCTTTTATCCATCTTTTATTTTTGGATAGTCCTTTTATTATTGAAATTGATGTATATTGACTATGATAGTACTCATATTCATTTGATTAGAGGCTCTTGTACCAACTCTACTAGGTCGTGGGATGATACTACTTTTCTTTCCTTCTTCATCATTTATGTGATTGTCTTTATGATTTATGTATTGTAATTTAGTTACTTGTATAATTTTGGCATTTATTTTATTTTCCACTAACTAGCCCATTGCTATTAGCTCCGCTCTATGATATGTCTTACCTACTAATGGGATAAAGTAGGTGCGATCATAAATTGGGAGCTCCTATCGTGACAAATTGATATTAGAGCACTACGTTCACTAGTATT
>NW_025830917.1:0-2906 GCF_002878395.1 Capsicum annuum | reverse complement strand
TCAAAACTGTATTGATAATGCTCAACTCACTCCCATAATTAAGGGGTAAGGCGCTCGTTGTTAAGTAACCCAATGTAAATCGAGGTTGAATCTCGAGGAGTGAATGCTATAGACTTCCACCATATGGGTACTCAAATTACTATAAGGTTATCCAAAATGCTAACGGATACAACACCTACAAGTAAATGGTTGGGGGGGGGGGGGAATTTGTCAAAAATTCTCCACACAAAGTTTAACCAGTCTAGAGTGAATTCTATCTTTGGTCTAAATTTAAGGTTTGGAGGAATCTTGGGATTATGTCTCCTTAGAGGTAAAGTATGTGGGATAAGGTTGGTTTATCAAGGGATTTAGTTGTTAAGAAAATGATAGGCTAGGTCGAATATCATTGAGGTCAATCTTTCGATAAAACCACAACAATTTCATCCATTGGATCTTTCGAGCACCTAATAAGTGTGGAGTTTATGTAACCACCAAAAATCTCAACCAACCATCCCTATTTCTAGGACGATTCTCTTGACATGATTTACACATCCTAAACACTTCTTTCTATGATTGCAAAGGATAGTAAACCATGGACTCAGTTGTTCATCATTGTCTTATCCCTCGATAACCCTCTTTTGAGGATGTTGGGTTACTTAATATTCACCTAAGTCCCTCTTTCGAGGATGACCAAGGGTTTCTAGATCTTTGAGCTTTCACCCATCAAACCCATTTGGAAATTTAGAGTTTTCACCCATCAAATCCTAACTCATAAGCTCAAGCAATAGTGAAATATATACTCAACAACTAAAATCTATGCAAACATAATAATACCCATACACAATTACACACTAATTCAACATAATCTCAAGACTAAATTACTTAGCAACTCATGAAGAAAGTAAAGAGAGATATACCATGCGGATCAACCAAAGCATTCATTCTTCCATAAGAAACTAAGAAATTTGAGTTTACAAAGTTGATTACACACTAGCGCAATTAGGGTTTCAAGCTTAGAATTCAAAACTATATTATAAGACAAGCAATATCAAAAGAAGAAAGGGTTTTATCTTATATATGATTTGGGAATCATCCATAACATTTTACAATTCTACCCTTGGTCTAGTTCCCGTTGATCTATGATCACGTGTATTTGACTATGATCGCGCCGTGGGACTGTGGTTAGATTCCACGACCGCGTTACTCTGACCATCTTGACTGACCTCGACCATAGGTAGAGTACCAAGTCACGGTAATCTGTCCTGATGTAATCCAGGTTTTCAACTGCACTCTTCTATGCTTCCACTTTATCATTTTCAACTGCAATCAACATTTTTTGACCTCCTTAGCTTTTTTACCTGCATTGAGTGGATGTTAGTGCATCTAACCACAAGTTTGTCTCATTTATGAATTCAAATCAAGGCATTGTGCAACGAATAATGAGTATGAATGAGTGGTAAAAACACCACTTATCGTGTATCTTAAAACTCAAAATAATATAATAAGTGTGTAAAGTGTGTAAACTAATAATGAAAGGTCCAATAGGTACTTATAAATACATCAAAAACTTATCCTAAATATAGTAGGAAATCAGAGTCGGTACCAACCTATGACCCAATGCTCACAGCAGGTACCAGCTCATGGGTTAGCTTGTGGTCACTTATGGCCGTAAGCACCATTGTCGCGACTAGAGGGTAGGCTCAGGTCATGACACACTGATACCCAACCCAACCAACCAACATGGACCTTGAGTTGGATAAAATCCAAACATATAGCAAGATAGCATATCCACGATATGGTGACTTTGGGATAAGCCTATATCCGAGGCCAACCCAACTAAGTCAATCCCACAAATAGCCAATCAATCTAACCCAAACCAAAATCATAAACCAAAACCAAAAAAATAATTTAATGTATGTTTATATATATGACATAAACCATCCAAACCATAGCCAAGTCCATAATTATCCATACAAAGCCTCTAAACCAAATCAGAGAGTACCTAGTAGGGACATACCCCCGACATAGCCATAAACCAAGTCTTATGAAAGACAAAATTACATAAAGTAATCTATGACATAAAATAGATGCCTTCTGAACCATCGAAGCTTACCACTTCAATCCAATAGCTGATCCTGAATTCGATCACTAAGAAAGAGGAGTAGGATGGACGGCTCCTGCATCCTGTGGGGATAAAGCTGAATGCAAATGGGTTAAAGGGTGAACTCTAGCATGTACTCGGGATAAGAATAAAACAATGCCATACAGTAAAACCAAATAAACCAACCATATGCATTCAAACCATACATATATAGACATAACCATATCTGGAAAGGGAACTGGGTTTAGCATGCATTTAAAACCATTATACAGGGTATGTGAAGTTTAATCGTTCTTAACCATCCATGAGCTATATGGGTCCAGTGTAACCCCTCGAACGAGCCCTGATGCATGTAACCGCATGAACCAGAGATACCATAAGAGTAAGGGATTCCCAAGTACCCCTATCCTCCAAGATCATATGTACAGTGTACTTAGAGGCTTCCCGCATACCTCATAGTATCATATAAGGTCGGCATGACCTACCTCTCATGTTGACAAACATGAGTTTCTAGTGTTCATTTATTGAACTCCCACCTTCATGATTAACTATCACACCCTGCCAATATTGCTGAATTAAAACCATTTTCAACCAACCAAACCATTGTAATTAAGCAAGGCTATACATAGTGGTATCATTATACTGACTATAACTTACAAGTATTGTACTTAGCCAAATCTTTTTGAGATTGAGGGATTCCCATGTACCCATAGATCACATTATCCAATTAACTTGGTGAGTCCCATGTACCCCACAAGTGTTCCATTATTATGATTACTTGGGGGATTCCATTATACCCCATAAGAATGATTGTTAACCCAAAACC
>NW_025830916.1:0-2126 GCF_002878395.1 Capsicum annuum | reverse complement strand
GTTGGGGCAATAGAAAGCTAAGAATCATGTATCAGAAGAAAGTACTAACAGTGAACCTTATATTGTCAGGTGTAGCCCTTTAGGATGAGTTTCGTGTTTATGACCATTGTCTACCTTAGACTCTAGAAGTAAGGTGGTGACAGTTTAGTTTGGGGTTTATTAGTGATCCACAGATTTAGAATAATGACCTTAAGCTAAGGGGGAGATGTAGAACAAGTAACCAAGTCAGGCTTTCAGATTTTAGTAGTAATGTCGGTAATATCAGTACTTATGCCTTACATATTGGATCTATGATCATAGATCATATTCGTGCACATTATCGAAAACCATGCATGCTTACAATTCCTAGTTCAAGGAGTTTCAATTCACTCAGTATTCAGTTCCACTACAGTCTCATTTATCATCTTAGTTACAATCTTAACCCAGTAATCAGATCAGTACCTCAGTTACAGATTATTTCAAAATCGTGTTATATGCTTGGTCTTGCATTCTTAAATAATACAGTGCATAGGACTTAGTTATTCTATTTTTAAGAGGGCATTTCGTAGGCCTCGTCTCATGTTATAGAATTTTGGCCAAGCTACGAGTTCAGCCCAATTTATGAATCATGCCTCAGTTTAGATCCCAGATATTCAGTTATGATTTAGTTCTTGGATGCCCCGTGCATCATCTTGTTCTTTTCCTCAGTACCTTAGTCGAGTCATTATTCTCGAGGGATATAGTATCCTAAGGGGGAGATGCACTATAACCCTCGATCTATCATGATCTAAACCTTTCAATTTTAGCCATAAGCTATGTACTCAAAGGCTCAGTTCAGTTCACGATATTCAGTTCGTGTATCACGTTTCAAACTCATTCATGTTCTCATGTTCCTATTTATACTTGTTCAGTAAATGATCTTAGTCTTATCAGTGTTCTTAGCTTAAGGTAATAGTCTTTCTTAGATCTACTCAGTTCCATGTTCAACTACAGCTATAATCTTAGTATCAGTTATCATTACATATTTAGTCACACATTCATTAATCAGTTCAGTCATGTATTCCATGCATCAAATATGCATGTCCACCATATAAATTCAGTCTATCAGCTGTTCCCTTAGCTTTACCAGCTTCATTCGAAGACGAATGTTCCTAAGGGGGAGATATTGTAATACCTCGTACTTTTATCTAGCTTAAATATATCCCAAAAATGACAAAGACTTGCTTTAAAGATGAATGCACTTTTATACATGTGGATTTTTCAAGATTTTGACTTTTAATTGAGTAGGAAATTCAATTAGATTTTCAACGATATAAAATTAGCCTAAATTCGACAACCGGGTAAGAAGTTATGGCGATTTTATTTTTCAGTCGTTAAACATCGTCATTCAGGCCTGTAGTGCATCGCGGAGTGTGTCAAAATAGAAATTGTCAATTTTCAGTGTTGCTCCACGATATTGGCGTGTCACACCATAGACCCAGTTCACAAATGTCAATTTCCAGTGTACCAACGTGATTCCACCGCATCACGGTGCACTTCCAGTTCATAGACAAAGTTGCAATGCGATACCACCACTTTGCGACACCAAGCAATTTCTCGGTTGTCCTTTTTTCAGTGACATGGTGAGATAGCACAGTGTCGTGTCAGGTGCCCAGTTCAGAAAATTTTCATGAAAAATTAAAGTTGCACCTAGAGTTAAAATTGTCTTTTCCCATGATTTTATTCCGCCCATATATGGTGGGATTTAAGCCCTAAAAATTTCCTTAGCTACTCATTATTCATTCAGTTATTCCCCAAATTAAATCATTCTCTCTCAAGAGGTAAATACCCTAGTAGTAGAGTTGAGATAATATTATCCGTATTGAACATATTATGTATTCATGGGGATCGTTGTACCAAATTAAAATTTGATACTAAGTATGAAGGTGGGGATTTGAGTTAGGAGATATGATATTAGTTGTCTATGAAGAAATAGAAGTAGATGGTATGTTTAGTAAGGCAACCATGTGTCAAACAGAGTATAAGTATGTAATGATGATTACAGTTCAGTTCAGAGTTTAGAAGTATTCACAGACTTACGATGATGGCTTAAATCTAAGAGGGGAGATGATAGACCAAGTGACCAAGTCAGGCCCTTAGATTCTAGT
>NW_025830915.1:0-1086 GCF_002878395.1 Capsicum annuum | reverse complement strand
TTGGATGAATTCAATTTCATTGGATAGAAGACTCGAAGATATTTCCGTTGATATATAGTACATCACCCAGATCATTATGTACAAGGAGTTATGATCATTTAAAGTTGGAGCAAAAATACGCCAGGCCTCAGTACTTTTTCCTGCACGTTTTACTGTTCACTACTATTTATTGTTCGATCGAAATGTTCATAACTCGTTACTCGGGATTCCATTTTAGATGATCTACATATCGTTGGAAAGGTTATTCAATATTCTAAGCAATGATGGGTCATAATCTAAGACATTCCACATGGAAAATTTATAATTCATTCTAGAAGATAGAACCCAACACGTTTACGCACAAAATTTCAACGAAAAATTTGCCGGGGTATTACACTTAAGCTGATCAAATAGATCATCAATCTTTGGAAGTGGATACTTATTCTTTACGGTAACCTTATTCAATTGCCAATAATCAATACACATTTGAAGGGAACCAATATTCTTACACACGAACAAAATAGGTACACCCCATGGGGACACACTAGGACGGATGAAACCCTTGTCTAGAAGATCCTTTAACTGCTCTTTGAGCTCCTTCAACTTAGATAGAGCTATACTATTGATGTATGAGCTAATTCTAAGACATTTGAGGCTTTTAAGTAAGAATAACTATAAATTCTTAAGAAACGTTTATCATTTTTGATTATTTTATGTTTGATTTTGTAGTATAAGCTATGATACAAGAGAACCAACAAGGATGGAAGCAAAGGAGTTAAAATTAAAGTAATTAGAAGAGAAGTGTGGCTGATGACATTTCTGATAAGTCGTCAGCCCTGTGATAAGTTATCAGCTTCATCGTCAGTCTCAGACAGAGAATGCACCTGAGTTGAGAGTTGTAACGACATTTGGTAAGAAGCTGTTAAGGAGCTAATAGGTCATGAAAATTATCGTCAGCCTAAGGCAAAATATGAGAGCTAAGGTAGAGACTTGACGACATTCGTGATATGTCGTCAAGAAGTTGATAGGATGTCACAATTTGTCATCAGCCTAAAGTAGTGAGTATCAAAAGCAAAGAGGAGCTGACGACATTTGTGATAAGTCGTC
>NW_025830914.1:0-1456 GCF_002878395.1 Capsicum annuum | reverse complement strand
TGTTTCCATTAGCATTCTGGGTAACCTTACTTAAGTACCCATAGGTTGGAAATCTATAGCATTCACTCTTTTAGATTCGACCCTAATTTACATTGGATTACTTGATAACGACTGCTTCGTCTCAAAAATATGGGAGTGAGTTGAGCATTATCAATCACCAATGCACTTCCTTAACACGAAAATGTGAAATACCGGATGAATGGAGCTCAAACTAGAAGGCAACTCCAATTCATAAGCCACAGTACTAACCCTTCGCAGAACCACATAAAGACTAACATACAGAGGACTGAGCTTTCCCTTCTTTCCAAAATGCATTATTCCCTTCATGGGAGACACCTTCAGGAACACCTTATTCCCAACCTCAAACTATAGGTCTCTATACCCTACATCTATATAGGACTTTTGGTAACATTGGGTAGCCTTAAGCCTATCCCGAATCACTTTCACCTTTTTAGCCTGATAAACTAAATCCAAAAAAAACATGTTCGCTTCACCAAGCTCGAACCAACCAATAGAAAACCTACACCTCTTACCATATAACGCATCAAAAGGGGCCATCCTAATACTAGAATGGTAGTTATTGTTGTAAGAAAACTCTACCAAAAGTAAATGCTCAACCCAATTTCCACCATAGTCAATCACACATGCCCAAAACATATCCTCTAATGTCTGAATAGTCCATTCCGCTTGACCATCCATCTGAGGGTGAAAAGTAGTACTCAGACTCACCTTAGTAACCAATCCCTTTTGAAAACACCTCGAGAAATGAGATGAAAATTGAGTACCATGTTAAGAGATAATCAAAATAGGTACCCCATGCAGCTTCATAATCTCCTGAAGATACAACTTCGGATAATCCTCGGCAGAAAAGTTAGTCCTCACTAACAAGAAGTAAGCGGACTTTGTCATTCTATCCACGATGACCCAGATCGAATCAAACTAGTTTTGAGACCAAGAAAGACCGGTAATGAAATTTATATTAATTACCTCCCATTTCCATTCTGGCTAATCAATTTCTTGATACAACCCACCTACCCTCATAAGCTCAACCTTAACCTGTTAACACACCATACACTTGGCCATAAAATCAGCCGCATCCCTCTTTATACCATTCCACCAATACATCTCTTTGAGAGCATGATACATTTTTATCGAACTAGGATAAACAACATTGTGTTATTTGTGTGCCTTAGCCAAAACCCTTTGTCGCAAACCATCGACATCAGGAACACATAACCTCCCTTTATATCATAAAGTACCATCACCACTAATCTCAAAGACCATTACCTTTTTCCCACCAACCTTACTTTTGATTCTCATCAAGATAGGATCTACCACTTTCTTTTCGTTAATCTGTACACAAAGATATGACTAAACCACTTCTTTTACCATCACAACACAACCCTCGAAGACCAAAAGTAAAACTCCAAGATTAGCCAAGTGGTGAATATCATTC
>NW_025830913.1:0-2465 GCF_002878395.1 Capsicum annuum | reverse complement strand
TTATTCTTCAGTTCTGTTTTATGGAGTTAGTTGGATACATGTCCCTTTAACTCCTTATTCAGACAGTTTAGAGGCTTTCGGATTTACTTTCATATTTACGTCAGGATTTAGTTATTTTGGTTATTTTCGCCCACATGATTGTATTTAGTTGAACCTTATGGCCTTATAGTTCCATGTATTCCGCATTATTATATTATGATTTGCAGTATACAGGAACAAATATCAATCATGTGTTAGCTTGTGGTCCTTCGGGGTCATGAGCACCTGTAGCATTCCGTTTCAGCAAATTTGGATATTACAAACTTGGTATCAGAGCCGAAGGTTCAATTGAGTCCTAGGAAGTCTGAAAGCCGTATCTAGTAAAGTCTTGTACATAGGTGTGTTGTGCGCCACATTTATGTATGGGAATCTATAAGATGTTTTAGGAACAGTCCCCTTTCTTCATTATTCAGGTCATGCTAGTGAGCATAATCACAAGTTAAACTCTCAGTCTAATCCATTCTTTTCTTATTCCAGACCATGGCCCCAAAGAGAATAAACCAGCCAGCTCCTCAGCCCGAAGATCCTTTGAGCGAACATATTTCCCATGCAGAGTTTAGAGCTGTATTTACCACACTTGCTCAGTCCATGGCTACACGGAATGAACGGCCACCAGTTATTCCGGCCAATCCAGTGGCAAATCCTAAAGCAGCTAGGGTTCGGGACTTCTCCCGGATAAACCCTTCATCTTTCCATGGGTCTAAGTCTTATGAGGACCCTCAGGAGTTCATTGACCAAGTCCAGAAGGTCATTGACATCATGGGTGCTACTTCTATTGAGAGTGCTGGGTTAGCCGCTTACCAGTTATAGGATGTTGCTCATGATTGGTAGAAACAGTGGAAGTCTGAGAGGTTGGATGATACAAGCCCTATCGAGTGGGAGGAATTTGTCATAGCCTTCTTAAACAGATTCTTACCCAAAGAGCAAAGGAAAGCAAAAGTTTTTGAGTTCATCAACCTCAGGCAGGGGAATATGACGGTTAGGGAGTATTCTTTCAGATTTACTTAGCTAGCCAGGTATTCTCCTCATGTGGTTGTAGACAGTAGAGCTAAGATGAGCAAGTTCATGTCAGGGGTCAACGATAGCATGGTAAATAAGTATAGGTCTGCGATGCTGATCGGTGATATGACCTTAGCAAGACTCATGACCCATGCCCAGCAAGTAGAAGAGTAGAATTTTAAGACTAGGGAGAGGCAGAACAAGATAGCAAGGTCAGGTAATTTCAACTTTGCTCACCCCAAGTCAGATGGAGGAAACCGTTCACAATTTCGTTACAAGTTAGCCATTCCAGCTCCTTCCTCTGCCAGCACTCCAGTGCCGAAATTTAGAGATGGAAATAGAGACAAAGTGCCAGGCTCTAAATCTCAAGGCAGTATTAGTAGTGCCCGAACGAATCTCCTTTGTCAGACTTGTGGTAAGAACCATAAGGGCATTTATAGAGCTGGTAGTGATGTCTATTTTGGTTGTGGCAAACTAGGCCACAGAATTAGGGAGTGTCTGCAGTCAAGTCTTCAGGGGTAGCAAAATTATTCTACAGCTCAGTCCAGTCACCCGAATTAGCAGGGTACCATTTCCAGTGCTACCAGTAGGCAACGCCCAAATAGACACTATGCTCTTCAGTCCCGACAGGATCTGGAAAATTCTCTTGATGTCGTTACTGGTACGTTACATATTTTCCATGTTCATGTTTATGCTTTGCTAGACCCAGGTGAATATTTGTCTTTTGTTACTCAATACATAGCAGGCGATTTCGAAATCAGTCCCGAAGTCCTAGAAGAGCCCTTCTCAGTCTCTACCTCAGTGGGTAAAACCATCATAGCCTGGCGAGTATACAGGAACTGCCCGGTTCTGATATCTCAAAAATCCATATCAGCAAATTTAGTGGAGTTAGAGATGACTGATTTTGATATCATTCTCGGCATAGATTGGCTTTATTCCTACTATGCCACAGTCGACTGCAGAAATAGGATAGTTCAATTTTAGTTCCTGAATGAACCCGTCCTAGATTGGAAGGGTAGCAATTCAGCGTTTAGGGGTCAACCTATTTCCTACCTTTAGGCAAGGAAAATGATTTCTAATGGGTGTGTGTATCATCTCGTGCATGTTAAAGATTCTAGTTCTAAATATACCAGCCTCGAAATTGTCCCTATTGTAAATAAATACTCAGATGTCTTTCCCAAAGATCTTCCAAGCATTCCTACCGAAAGGGAAATAGACTTCGGCATAGACCTTCTTTCGGATACTCAACCTATTTCTATTTCGCCATACAGAATGGCACTAGTAGAACTCAAAGAGCTGAAAGATCAGTTGAAGGATCTCTTAGATAAGGGATTCATCAGACCTAGCATTTACCCATGGGGTGCGCCAGTATTATTCGTGCACAAGAAAGATGGTTCTCTCAGGATGTGTATTGATTATCGTCAACT
>NW_025830912.1:0-1547 GCF_002878395.1 Capsicum annuum | reverse complement strand
ATTTAAATGATATTTTCATTATGAGAATTGATATTCTTGATGAACTGAAAGTGATTGACAAATTATATGATGACTAACATGTGTTATTGTACTTATTTCATCCTCTCATGATTATGATGATTTTCTTTGGGCTATGTGAGTCTTTCATACATCCTGCATATTTCTTATAAATATTTATGATGATGATGTTTATACAACTGCATACACCCCCATATACTTGGTTCCTTTCCGTGGTACTGACCCACATTTTCGGATGTGGGCTGCATTTTCTTGGAATATAGGTTCAGGTGCTCAGTTCCAGGTTCGACAGTGATTCTTTAGGCACGTTGTTCTACATCCTCTGTTGTAGTGAGTCCTCGTGTTCCGAGGACGTGATGTCTGATGTTGGTTTCACGGAATCGTTTACATCTGATAACTGAGTATGAGTCAGTTGGGGCATGTCTCAATGGCTCGCTGTTTTTATTGATTTTCTTTGAGGCTTGTCAGACTAGTATAGATGTTGGGAGTTGACTAATAAGCCATATTTTGTTATCTTTCTGAAATTCTTTTATTCTTGGATGATGATTGCTCTGTTGATATTTGAGGGTTATTTATGGAAACCCCGTTGATTTGTGTTGAACTGAATAAAAATGGCTCAAAGGGTTAGCTTGGGGCTACTCGTAGCCTCAAGCACCGTGTGACACTCCGAGACCCGTTTTTCGGGGCGTTACAATCAAGCCATGTGTAGTTCAAGAATTATGATAAAGGGAAAAGATAGTGGGTTTTAAAACAACACTCACAAAGTCTTTAAAAATGACAGTGGCGGCTAGGCAAAAGGTTTGGCTTGAACAAGTATGAAAAATAAAATAAAGAGTGAATTAAAAATAAAAGTTTTGAGAGGATAAACAATGACGGTAATTTGAGTAAAACTGTAACTAGGATCGACAAAACAGAGGTATTGGATGAAATAAAGTAAAATCATAGCCAAAGAGTGAAACTCTTCTAAAACTGTCCCAGTATTGAATTATGATGAGATTGAGTTTCAAGTTTGATAAACAAGACAAAGAGAAGGGGCTAAAGATGGCAAAACACGTGGAATTTAAGATTTTGTTAACTGAAAAATGAAAGGATGATGTAAAATTTTCTACGCGTCCCAAATTTGAGACGTAGGTTGAGTATGATTCGAGAGTAGATCCTTGCCATTGTTGGTGAGCTTGACTCTCCAACAAATTGCCGCAGTTCATTGCTAAGATAAAGTTCCACGTTGTGCTGTGTCTCCTCTCTCTGCATATAATTTTACTTCCTACCAAGTCTTGATAGAAAATTTAGCAAACAATGTAAAGCAAGAAAATATATAAATAAAATTCTTGCCAAGAGACCATAAGAAAAATACATCCATCGGTTCTCTAGATGCGATTGGTCAAGCGTGCAGTATTTTTAGAAGTAACAACTTCAAATTCTATGATTGCAAAATTCATCAATCTAAGTAGAAATATTTGCAAAATTAATGCTTAATAATGAGCAAATGAATAATTGAGTTTGATATTTCAAGAAATTAAAAGATAGTA
>NW_025830911.1:0-1488 GCF_002878395.1 Capsicum annuum | reverse complement strand
ATCCTCAGTTTAGCTATGGAATCCACTTTATAGATTATTACAGATTAAAGAACTCATAACAACTTTATCTACATATTTACTCAGCTATCACTTTATAGATTATTACAGATTACAGAACTCGGAACAACTTTATCTACATATTTACTCAGCTATTTGCATAATTGGTTTTAGCTAAATCCTTATGCTAGTTTTAAATTAGATTTCCAATAAAATGAGCATAACAAATAAAACGGGAGTAGTATTTAGCACCGAGTGGGAAGTATGTGTTTACTGCATCTTACATCCAAGGAACAACGTAGCCAACGTAGGTAAAAATTATCAAATTATATCCATCTCTCTAGGGATAACAGATTTATCTTCTCATCGATCACATGGGTAGGTTATACTTCCTGGCAAAAGTATGACACTTCTTCCCAACATGAGATTTCTTACTTAGGAGGATAAGACGTTTGACTCCATGTTATCTTACATAGTTTATGTCGGTTAAGAGAACATCCCTTGCAGAACAGTTTTTTTCTTAAAAGTTTAAAAGCCTAACAACAATGATTTTAAGATAAAGTATTCTCCTTAATAATAAAGGAAGTACAAAAAAGCTTTTAGAAAACTAAGTGTAAAGGCTCACAAGTTTTACTCAGATTATATCTTGTAGAAAAGATAATAGCTTTCAGATTTTAGATTTTAGATTCAGTAGTGAATTGTTTACACTTAGACAGAATTATTTAAAGGGAGAATATGAGTATAACTTTTAGAACTAAATGTTAAGGCTCACAAGATTTATAAAGTATGTTTTTCTTCTTATTTTTACATATTTCAGTATTTCAGATATTCTAGCTTATGTGAGTCATTTACATTTAGTTCATTTTTGTATGAATGATGATTATGAGATGAAGCTTTACTTATGGATATCACCCACATATACTAATTACATCCTCAAAGTACTAATCCACATATACTTTTATGTGCTACATTATTTCATAATGTAGGTCCAGGTGCTCAGTGTTAGCAGCATGAGTAGTTCGAGCATCTCCATCTATATTTGATAGTTGGTGAGTCCTCATAGTTTAGAGACTTATTCATTTTGATTTTGCGGTTTATCAGTTTATGAGATTTAGCACTTCCTTTCAGACAGTTTGAGTTACCTGGGGATTTGTCCCAGTGACTCTCTAGTATTAGTAGTAGAGGCTTGTCAGACTACTAGTTTTGATGCAGATTATTCAGCTTTTGTGTTTCAGATTGTTATATTCGGATTATTCTTTGATGTTACAAATAGTTTTCATATTCTAGTATGACTTTTATGTCTATATTTCCATTATTATAAAGTTTAGTCTCAGTAGCATGCAGACAGGGTTAGCTTAAGGGTACTCGTAGTCTTGAGCACCGTGTGACATCTCGGACTTTCAAAGTTCCAAAGTTCCAAAGTTCCATAAGACTCCAAAGTTCCAATATAAAATCAATCCATTTCCATTAAGGACTTTCAAAACCATTTTT
>NW_025830910.1:0-1080 GCF_002878395.1 Capsicum annuum | reverse complement strand
TGAAATTATTTATAGAATATTCTAGCACTGTTAATGGTTACATATTGTCATTATTCATAAGGTTGAAGATTTAGTTCGTGCCCCCTGAAAATGCAAAATGATATCAGATCTCACTTGAAATTATCACTTAGATTTTGAAGGAGCCTTTTCCTCGTTTGTGCTGAATCTCTAGCTAGTAATAGAATTTTTAGCCTCAATCTATGGAAGAACATTCTCATTTCACTTACTTATTATATGGTCTAAAATTAAGCAATATTGGTATAAATTATAATAAGTCTTGGTTTACAAATGTGATTAGATTGAGAAGATTAAGCAATATTGGTATAAATTTTAATAAGTTTTGATTTACAAATGTGCTTAGATTGAGAAGATTAAGTATTTATAGTTAACCTCATTAGTTTGAGGACGTGTGGATGCCAAAGGTTTCAAATCCTTAATTCAATATAAGTCATGTTTCACAAAAATCAACTAGCCAATCTTAACTTCAAGACTTTTTTTAAAAGAAATTTGATATCTTCTTTAGGGAGTGTGTGCATTTATTTCAAATTTACTTGTATGCTTTTTTTATTTACTTTATCCATCTCTTATATAGGTGATGCTTCTTTATTTATGTATTTGATTGTCTACATGCTATCCTTCATATTAAATTTGTTAAAGTGCATCCTGTCACTTGCATGTCAATTTACGTACTTTACTAGTTTACAGTGGCGGACCCAGCTGTTTTAGGTTGTGGGTGCTCAAAAAAATATTTTACTAAACAATGCAGCTACAAGGATTCGATCTCATGATGGGAGACTTGAAAGTTATGTCTAAAGACAGAGAACCCAACCAGTGTTTGTTCTCTGGGTGCTTTTGTATATATTTTCCATTTTTTCACAGTTTTTTATATAATTATACCTCTTCTACGTCGAGTTTAGTTGGTGCTCGAGCACTCGAAAATTGCACGTCGGTCTGCCCATGCTAGTTTATATTTTGACTTTAACATGAAATTGATTGCAACATCTCTAATGCGGCGCATATTTCTTCTAACCAATCCCTCTTCTTTTGCGAGATATTACTATCTATAGAGTTTGATTGATG
>NW_025830909.1:0-1088 GCF_002878395.1 Capsicum annuum | reverse complement strand
TTTGATCCAAAATAAATAAAGTGTGTGTGTATGCGCACACACACACACATATATACATATACATATATATATATATCTATATATATATATATATATAAATACATACACACACACACACACACATATATATATAACCTTATTAGTGTGAGATTTTTCAGAGATGGATTTGATCCAAAATAAATAATCTTATATTTTGTTAATAATATTTTGAAATTATTTAAGCTCAATAATTGATATCACGACTAACGGCTCGCACAGAACACGAAGATTGTGGAGTGATGAGTTGTGATACCCTACATTAAAAAGGGCATAAGAGTAGAAAAAAAAAAGAGATAAGTTAAAAAAAAAGCAAAAAGATATAAAGCACAGCCTTGGACTGTAACCCACGATATAGTATAAGTTGCCTAGCAACGTATTCAACACAAAGAGAAAAAACTTAAGATTTTAGGGATTACATGATCAGAAAGCCAAGGAAAAGAAAAAGGGAAAAGTTTTGAGAGATTCTTACAGGGTTCAAGGTAAATTTCTTAACTTGGTCTATAAATTTGACCCTTATAATTCGTCACTATAGATTTGGAGTTAAAATTTTAAGAAACAAGGATTAATGTGATAGAGAAAATTTTTAAATTTTCATAAATGGAGCGAAAATATTAAATGATTGAATTGCAATTTTTATATTTTCATCTGAACAAAAGAATAAAATTTGGGCAGTAAGGTTATTGTGATTTATGATGGTGAAAAAAATTCAATTATAAGTATGTTCTCATGGGTCGAAGCAAATTTAGTATAGATTGACAAAATAAGAGTCAACAATAAAATTTCTAGTTAGCTAATTTAAAGTAGTTATGTTTTAGCCTAAATAAAGAGATGAACATGAGATTGATATGATATAGGTTCGATTGCAGGAAGTCAGATCAATTGTTTGAGGTGAAAAATTTGATATTCCAACAAGTGTACTGTGAGTACTAACCTTGTCATAATTTGTATTTCTTAAATTGCAATTTTTACACATGACGTTGATGGAACAAGAGTTACTGAACGTTTTAAACTTACACGTGAGACAAGTCCTTTACTTGATATGATACTGA
>NW_025830908.1:0-1855 GCF_002878395.1 Capsicum annuum | reverse complement strand
ATTGTTCTTGGTTATAATTTGCAAGATTTTCTCATATTGTTCCTTGGAAAATATAGCATTTCCCATCTAACTTAATTGCTCCAGCTAACTATCAAACACCAGTGATTGTCCTACATCCTTAGTAGACCATTTCAGTAGAGAATTAGAATGAGAACACTGACCTGCACACTGATTATAGCCACTTTGATCTACTGAATATTCATGATGACCCGCAGACACATTGTAAGTTGAGTTAGTCCCTTCATGCCTGAACTTCTTCTTAGCCTTCTAATCTTCAGTTAACTAGTCTATGTAACTAACTGAAAATATAGTTATTACAGAAAAATTAGAAGTAAGCCTACTCTGTTTACTTTTAAATTTTCTACATTCTCTATATCTTCTAGATAAAATTTATCCAAACGAATCAGAGAAGAGGGCTGAGGACTGCGTGCTCCAGAAAAGAGAATAGCAAACAACAATGACATGCAAAAACAAAATCCAATTACAAAGAGAAAGAAAAGTTATATGTTGACAAAGTTGTCCTAATGTCAATCATAAGCAAATTTTGAACATCATGTGTGCAACATGCAACTACTGTGAGGCACAAGAGACAGCTTAGTCAATCATTCATAAACAACGCTAAAAGGAATTTAATATGAGAAATTACAAT
This sequence comes from Capsicum annuum, assembly GCF_002878395.1. NCBI lineage: Eukaryota > Viridiplantae > Streptophyta > Magnoliopsida > Solanales > Solanaceae > Capsicum > Capsicum annuum. The sequence continues at coordinate 1,206 of NW_025830908.1, read as the reverse complement.
ACTAAGTTAATAATCGAAAAATAAAGCATCATTTAAATACATGAAGAGGTCAGTAACAAGAAGATTTTTTAAGGTGGTCAGTTACTGCAGCATTAACCTATGTTGCTCGGATTCTCCCAAAAAATATTATTGTACCAGTGTCAGATCCTCCAAAAAGGCGCTACTTTTGGAGATCCAATATGCACCCTCTTTTTGGAGAGTCGAGTGACATTAGCATTAAGTCAATAGAATCTCAAGGTTTTGGAATTTGATCATATAGTGCATATATGTATTTGTAAAAAATTTTGCATACCTCTTCTAGTGTCTGATGGTGGTTTGCACTCACCAGACTGAGAGACTCTCCAAGAGCTTTAGCTTTGTTCTTGAACCATATCATTCGTTGATTATCATCTCTCATCTGCTTTGCTGAATTCCAGATAGTTTGATTATATAATCTCAGCTTAAACTTCAACATCGATTTCCCTACAAATTACCCCGAAAATCAAACTTTAATCAACATATTTATTAAATACAGGGAATATCAGTGTTTCTCAGAAGTACACCAATTTGTTCAGGGTGAAAATAATCAGAAATACCAGTTGAATGCTGGTTAAAGTCATCTATGTCTCTTTAATATGCCATATAACTATAAAGCAGACGTTTCCCCTAGGATAAAAGCAAACTGGATAGCGTTCCCATGCATCTCTATCTACCCAATTAAGAAAAATACTCACTGAGATGTTTAGCCTCAATGTATCCCACTACAGAGGCCTCAAAAATCAACAAACTCATGCCACAATGGCCTTGTGGACTATATAAATGTCAAGCCTTAATGGCAGTATAAGAGCTAAAATACTCTAGCGGCCCCTGATTTCCCATTCCTATCCACTGAGTGAGAGAGAAGGGTGAGAGGTATTAGATAGCCATAAATTAAAGTGGTAAATAGAAGTATATCAATCAAATAGACGGCTAATAATCACTCAACCTTATCATTTTTCAACTTTATCAAGCCTTGTGTTCATGATCACAACCATTGGTGGTCACACTATTTCCTTATCTTTAAATTCAACTACATCCCTCCTTCCATACATTTCACTTGGTGGTACGACCGAAGTACCTCTCTGATGCAGCTCTTCCTCTAATGTTCAACAATTTCTCTATGTATTTTCACCCTTACTCATTTTTTTACATTGGTCATCAATGATTGCAACCCTGTAAACCATTTAA
>NW_025830907.1:0-1311 GCF_002878395.1 Capsicum annuum | reverse complement strand
ATTCTGTTTTGAATCGTTTGAAGTAACTTTCTAAAGGTTTCTTAATTTTTTTTCAAAATTAAGTAGCGACTCTTTCAAAAGTCAAAATTCTCACAAAACAATATTTTGGCGATTAATCTTTCAAAGAATCTAGTAGAACATGAACGGAGTAAGCGTATAAATGTGAAGTATCACTTCTTGTGTGATCTAACTAAAGATGCAAAGATTAGTCTTATCTATTGCAGAAGCGAAGAGTAGGTTGCAGCCATGTTCACAAAGCCCTTGAAACCAGTGTCATTTCTAAAACTACGGGATCAACTTGGTGTTAGCAAGTTAAATTGAAAGATGTTTCAATTTAAGGGAGGGAATGTTGACGACGTGACCAGCAACGTGATCAGCTTTGTGGGTCACTTAGTAGTTTAGTTGTTGAGTTTATTGAGGAGTCAATAAGTTGTTCCTAGTCTTTTGGCTACAGGTTAACGTGCAGTCAGTTTTTAAGATTCAGATTTCTTAAGAGGGCATTCACAGGCTATTCTTTATGCGTGGGTGTGAATATCTTGACTTCTGATTCAATTGTTCGAGGAGCAGGGGGTTTAGGTTTTGGTGAAAAGGTCTTAGGCATCTTTCGATGAGAAGGAACTAGTCTATGTCGGGAATCGGCTTCTCAGCCTAGCTAAAGAAAGTGAGGCAGCACTATTCGCTCGGGGGGTGGGTGCAGGGCGGACGATTTTAAAGCGGACTCCCCATTCATTAGATAGAGAAGATCACCAAGATTTCGCGATCCGCTGCCGAATTTATTCCAATTCAGAATGCTCATTGAATGAGCATTCTCAATATTATGCCTTGAAGAGGACTCGAACCTCCACGCTCTTTAGCAGGGGAATAAACGTGTTCTTTTGCTTACTAGTTTCATTTATTTAAGACTCTTGTAACAGAGTATTTTGAAGTGTTAATAAAGAGAAAATTTCGACACTTGCGGAGCCTCTTTCTTTTCTTTGCTGCTGTTTATTTTTCTCTCAGATAGAAAATCTATTTGAATCTGTACAAATTATTATTAATAAGAACCCGGGAACTTAGAATTCCAAACTCATAAGAAAAATAAATTAAAAAAAACTTCCTCTTTATGGACTATTGAGAAAGTTTTGGTTACATACAAACAAACTCTGCCTAAACACAATTGGTAATGTTCAATTATTTTGAAAAGGTTGGAAAGTTGAACAGAAAAGAGGACTATTGAAACTAATGAAAATTCGATTATTTTGACTAGATCCTGTGCTACAAGATAAATCCAAGTTTTTTGGGCCCTCATAGCTGTAGTATTTTTAGTTGAGT
>NW_025830906.1:0-1533 GCF_002878395.1 Capsicum annuum | reverse complement strand
TGCTAAAAATCAGTTCAACATGATAGAAATACATCAATATGCTCAATATCAATATAAGACGTCAATTTTAGCTAGATTAAGAATAATTAATAAACCGTAGAACATGATTCATATTAATAAACCCTAATTTTGTGCCTAAATGATTCAAGTAACACGTATTGCACGTACTCCTAGGTTGTGCCTACCTATACTGTTCACAGAGCACGTAAATTTCCGCCCCCCAAAGCAGTTTTTAAATTTTATTATTGCAATAATAATAAATGTCTTTACAGAGATTACAAACCAAATAACACGAAAATAAGAGAAAAATAACTAGCTATAACAATATTCAGTTTAACATCCCGGTGACTCTTCGGAATTCCCCTTTCTAATAATACAACTTGAACATAATAAAAAAAATAAGGTCGGGACAAATACACACATAGACAGGCTGTAACACCCCGATTTTCTGAACCGGAATGCTACACGGTGCCTATGACCCCGAAGGACCACAAGCTAACGTATGACTGATATCTGTACCTGTACACTGTATAATATACATAAAGAATGCGAAAAACATGAACAATAGGCCATAAGGTTCAACTGAATAAAGAATCTGTCAAAACATAACATCTATGTGGGGTAACGAATACCCAAAATAACTGAATCTGAATCAAAACTAAATACAAATCTAAACTAAATTTGAAAGCCTCTAAGTACTGTCTGAATAAGGAAATGAAAGAACACGTCTCCAACTAACTCCATAAAACAGAAATCTAACTGAGATGATAAATGAATCAAATTATATCGTCCTCAAATGATGAGGACTCACTGCAACTCTGTATACTGGAATGCTACTGCTACTACGGATCTGGAGCTCGTGTCTCTGGACCTATGGTGTAACATAAAAAGAAAGCACCATAGCGCAAATACGTCAGTACGTGGGGATGTACTGAGTATACGAGTGAGGTAGGATAAACGCAAAAGGGTTTACATGCATGAGCAATGCTAACTGACTGACTGATATGAACGTGAGAGTGCAAACATGCATCCATAATAACTGAGATCGTGAATGCGTGATAGCTAAATCTGTACGCTAATGTATGGTTTACTAATAACTAATCATGATTGATACTGTAGCTCAGATAACATGGGTGGCTGTATCTGACAGTCCTAAATCTGATGGAACTATCTGAGTTCCGTACTATAATTAAATTGACTGTATCTGACAGTCCTGATATACTGAAATTTGATGAACTATCTGAGTTCTTTTACTGAGACTGATGCTAAAACTGCGGGAGGTAGTTGTTTAACCGACATGCCCCATATATGCCATTATGGATAAGTCAGGGTCCAATCTCTGCCCTGACTAGAAAGGTGTCAATACTGCACTACTGGTAAGGACAACATGTGAGCAACCCTCATATAACAGGAAACTCTAGTGAGAACGGTGGGAACCCTCATATAACAGGTTAAGCCACCTAATCTACCCTCATATAACAGGATACGATGTCTTAACCTATGCTGGCTACATATTTCTGGAACGCAAGGACG
>NW_025830905.1:0-3325 GCF_002878395.1 Capsicum annuum | reverse complement strand
CCTTCTTTATCATAATCTTAGTTTGGGATGATTTTCATTCTAGCTCTGATTTTGGGTTTCAGGAGCCCGCATGAAGAACAGGGTAATGAAATAAAAAGTTAGGAGCTTTCCCGCCGAACAGAGTGAGAAAATTAAGTCAGGAGCCCACCGGGAGAACAGGGTTAAGAAGTTGAAAGTCAAACAATAAGGAGAAGAAATTGAAATTCAACAGGTTGAAAAAATAGCAAGTGAGGAACCCGCCTGAAGAACAGGGTGAAGCACTCGGAAGCCAAGCAAAAGTTGAAGAAATTGCAAGTCAGGAGCCCGCCTGAAGAATAGCGTGATGAAATAGCAAGTCAAGAGTCAAGGAAAAAAGTTGCATAGATAGGATTTTTATAATTTCACTTAGGTTTTAGCTTGTAATTTTCATTTTTGATGTAATGATAGAGCCGCAGACCGAAATCTCGATGAAACCTCACTCGACTCTCCAACTCGGTATAATCCTTCTTCTTTCTTTGGAGGTACCTTTGACGGGTTTCCTTTATAACTTGGGTAGGTAGGATGTCCTAAGTTTAGACTTGGTTGTCCTTTTTCCTTCTATTTCCTCCTTCAAATAATGATCGGGACAAAATTCTGTCTCATTGTCTACTTCTTTGTCTGAAAACACCTTGTGTTTACATCCAAAGGGGGCATGATGTAGACACGTAATTTTGTCCCTTCACAACTTAGTTTTATTGTTTACCCCATCTTACCACGTATCCTATCCACATGGTAATTTTTCCATAAGAAAAATAAATAAATAACCACCTCATCATTTTACTTATTTATTTATTTTTGTCTTTATCCAAATAACAAATCCTAACAAATTTTGTCTTATTTTAAACATCCCAACAACCTCTCTAATAAAATTAGGACATCTCACCCCTCACCTAACCACTATACCCCAACCTCACCTCACCCCTACCCCACAGGACTTCCATCACGTTTTTTCTATTTCTTGGATAATATATACACACAAAGGGAATACAGAGGGCGGACCACGATCAGAGAGACAATTTAAAAAAAAGAAATTGCTTCTTCTCATTTGAGCACATACGACACCACTCCATTTTCCATTGAAGGAAAAACTGAATACACAATTACACTCACCCATATATTGATATATAGGATATACACCAGAACATATAGAAAACAATGGGGAGGAAATAGGGGAATTCTATTTTTTATCACGGGATTGATGGAACTACAAAATTGAATACACAAGGATCTTCTTCAACAAAAATTGCACAAAGAGAACAAAATTCCTCACTGGAAAAGACCCATGGAACTAAAAAATTGAATACACAGGGATCTTCTTCAACAAAAATTACACACAGAGAACAAAATTCCTCACTGGAAAAGACCCAATTCAGTGGAAAACTCACAGAATCCTCACAATACACTCACCGTATCGAAGGGTAATTGAAGAACCATTTACATATAGCTTTATACACGTACACAACAGATCCGAGGGATGGTTTTTTTGTTTATTTGTTGAACACTACACACGCACATCGTGAGGAAAAATTGGCAAACAAAAATAAAAGGAGTTTGAGAGATAATAAAAATTGAGAGATTCGAGGGGGAGAGATCAAAAGATCAAGAGCAAAGCAGTAAAAAGAGAGCAAATTGGAGAAGAGAGTGATCGAAGAAAGCGTTCCCAGTTGAATTTTTTGTGCGAAGTTGTCAATTCGGGAGTTCATATTGTGTTCGTTTGTGGGTTTCAAATCTGTTCAGGTGGTAAATTATGATACTGAGTTGGGGTTGTTGGTTATCGAGGTATTTCGGATGCAATTCTATCCAAGATACATCAAAATCAACAATTGAGGTCCAAGCGCGTACGACCCATATGTGGCACTGGTTTCATTTTTTGGAAAGATTATGTCCTTGTTTTGACATTCAAATTCCTATATTTCATTCAACACTTTGAATAACAAACGATCCATCAATTTACTCTGCCTCAACAAGTTGGGAAACAATTCCAACAATAGTTGTATGTGGGTGAAAAAATGGCCTCGTTGAAGACAAATAAAATCCAATCATAAACCTTCATCTTTCCATCCTGGAGTAGTATCTCAAGATCCAAAAAATGTTTAACCTCTATGTTCATGACTGCAATAATCCTCTTTGATTTGGTCCAGTCCTTACCATGTGGATATGACCTCTTTTCTCTAATATATTTAATCATATCTTCATACCATTTGAGCGCAGAAACTAATGAATCAAATCCCTAGCCACCGGGAGTTGACATTTGCACAATGAGCTTATCGTACCTATTCTTAAAATTGTTGTAGAATTTGAGGTCTATTATTCTATCGGCAGCATCATAAACATCTGGGTACGCTAATTGCCTGCCTCTTATGAGGAAGAGAATTTCATCAACATACTGTGTTATAAGAAGATAATTTTTAAATAGGTTAGTAATTTTAAAATATAAAAACAAAGTGAAAAGATGCAACGGATGGACAATCTATTCACAGGATTCTTTGAATCTGTTAACAGATTACCCATCTAATGCAAGTTATGCAACAGATGGGTAATCTATTGCAACAGAACCACCGCCAGTTGTATCAGAATACCCATCTATTGCAATAGATGACACATCTGTGGTATAACTTCTTCTACATAGAACAAATTAGAAGGTTTGGTTAGGAAAAATTAACTTACAGTATCCACTTACCATAGCCCCATATCTGTCATCTTCTTGAAGTCTTGGGGAGGGGGGGGGGGGGAGGTATTCATAGTGTAAGCTTTTGCGCGTTGCCTAGAATTTATAGTCCTTCTCAGAACAACCTTCTATTTAGCGTCAAGTTCTGCGTATATGTCCACCTTCTTCAACGGTCCTTGAACCTTAAAAGCTTTTGGAGGAGGAGGAGTTGTAATTTGTTTGGTTTCATAAATGATAGTATATGTCAAATTGCTCTCTTTTTTCTTCCTAACCCCCACTGTAGAAGTGTAGGGCTCACTTACCTTCTTGGATGGTATGATACCCTTCTTGGATTTCAGTTTCTTGATATCTTCAACGATCGTATCTATTTTCTCAAAGAGTTTATCCTGTATGTCCTTACAATTCTTGTATTTGCAATAAAAACATAAGGGTGAAGAGGGGTGAGGGGACCACCATAAGGGAGAGAGGGACCGGTATAAGGTGAGAGAGACCAATGTAAGGGTAATTTCAAATATATTTATTTTTCTTGAGCATCAACATATTCATCATCACGACTGGCATGAACATGGAAGCCACCAACATCAACAACTCTAGAGGCAATACCCCCAGAAGCGGCACCCAGATCTGTTGCAGTAGGTT
>NW_025830904.1:0-1225 GCF_002878395.1 Capsicum annuum | reverse complement strand
AATAAGAATTGTATAAATCAATATCTATAAAATTGATTTATGTATCTATCGGCATGATGCTTTAACAGCCCATCGGTAATCCATTCTGAATAGTCGTTAATCATCTGTATTAGTTTTTTTAGAGCCTCATTCGAGATGATGAACCCTTCAGGGTAATTCTTCCATTCTCCCAAACTGATAGGCTCCACTTTTTCTTCTTCTCTGGAAGCAGTTGATGGATTATCAACTGTGATATTATGCTCTTCGGCAGTAGCTTCTACTATGACATCCACTTGAAAAGCTAGAATTGTCAATACTAAGTAGAGATATACAACAGATTATACATCTGTTGCAACAGATGAGTCTTATATTGCATCAGATGGATTATCTATTAGGACAAATTTGAACAGGTAAATCAGAGCATTGCGATAATTTCAAACAGATAATGAATCTGATGTAACAGGTTAGATAACAGTTGCAACAGATATATATATATATCTGTTTGATAATTTTCAGCAGATGTATCATCTGTTGAAACAGATATGTGCCTATTTATTTTTTGGAACAAATGATGTACATTCACCTTCTTCAGCTCATGCTGCTCTCCTGTGGCCCTTGCACACTGAACATCGATGTAAGACAAATACAGAAGCGTTGCAATCTTTCTTTTTTCTATGTTTGATGATGCGTTGCAAGTGTCTTTCCTTCTCCTCTTAGCCACCTTGATCTCTAGTGGAGTGTCTGGATATGAAATCCTCGTTGATGGAATGACACCCCTCTTAGATGTCATTTTCTTTACAGAAGCAGTTAGTGCATTAATAGCATTAATTACTCCATCGTGTTTCGTCTTGCAGTCTTGACATTTGCATGTAGAACATTCGCTAGATGCGGCAAAATCTGGAGAAAAATTTGTACAACCATTATGATCATAATCATAACAGCTTGTTGTTTCAAAAACTGTAAGAGGAGCATCATTAGGCCCACCCTCTAAAATTATTTTTCTTGTGATGATTGTTGCTCCAAACAATTCTATTTTTATTCCATCAATGACCTTAGGGTCCACTAAAGTTTGCACAGACCGTAAAGTAAGAAAAATAGCATCTTCAATTCTCGGTTGGTCGAAACAAGCCACGAATGGACAATCTAAAATAAATCGGTACATATATTAAGAGTGGTGATGAAATCATTTAACCATTAATTAAAATAAAAACTTGATTAGAATTGGACTTACTGCTTCCTTGGGGGG
>NW_025830903.1:0-2337 GCF_002878395.1 Capsicum annuum | reverse complement strand
AGAAGAGAGATAAATTATTTAATATGTGGTTGAAGGAGATTAGATGGGTTTAAATATTTATTGATAATTTATGGTGGTGAAACTCTTAGAGGAGAACAAGGAGACGATGATGGTGACATTGAAAAGATGTCTATAATTGTTTTATAATTTTCAATAGATGTATCATCTATTGCAACAGGTTAGTGATAGGTTGATAACTTCAACTACAATTTTAATTGAGTCATTACAATTAGATGTTGTTGGTATTGCGTTCGTCCTGACTTGAGTCATCGACTGGTCAATTTATATTGAAATGATTTATATCAAGCCATTATTTGAAATATCTAATTAATTCATCTAGAATTAGGGATGTTTGATAGGGTCAACAATAATTTCAATTGAGTCATTGCAATTGTATGATGTTAGAGCTACGTTTGTCCTGACCTGAGTCATCGACTGATCGATTTGAGTTGAAATAATTCATATTAAATTATTATTTGAAATGTCTAAATTAATTTAGCTAGAATTAGGAATGGGTTGATAGGATCAACTATAATTTTAATTGAGTCATTGCAATTGCATGGTGTTAAAGTTGCGTTCATCCTGGACTGAGTTGCCGACTACTCAATTTGAGTTGAAACATTTCATATTAAATTATTATTTGAAATAATATCTAAATTTATTTACCCAGAATTAGGAATGGGTTTATAAGGTCACCTACAATCTCAATTGAGTCATTCCAATTGCATGATGTTAGAGCTGCATTCGTCCTGACCTGAGACGTCGACTGATAAATTTGAGTTGAAATAATTCATATTAAATTATAATTTGAAATATATAAATTGATTTATCTAGAATTAGGGATGGGTTGATAGGATCAACTACAATTTCAATTGAGTCGTTGCAATTTCATGATGTTGGAGCTGCATTCATCCTAACCTGAGCCGTCGACTAAGCAATTTAAGTTGAAATTTTTCATATTAAATTATTATTTGAAAAATATATAATTTGATTTATCTATACTTAGGTATGCGTCATTGCATTTGCATGATGTTAGAGTTGCGTTCGTCCTAACTTGACTCGTCGACTGATCAATTTGAGTTGAAAAAAATCATATTAAATTATTATTTGAGATATCTAAATTAATTTAGCTAGAACTACTGATAGGTTGATAGGATCAACTACAATTTTAATTGAGTCATTGCAATTACATGATATTAGGGCTACGTTCGTTCTGAACTGAGCCATCAACTAATCAATTTGAGTTGAAATGTTTCATATTAAATTATAAGTTGAAATAATATCTAAATTTATTTAGCTAGAATAAAGGATGGGTTGATAGATAAAACTATAATTTCAATTGAGTCATTGCAATTGCATGATGTTGGACCTATATTCGTCCTGACCTGAGTCATTGACTGATAAATTTGAGTTGAAATAATTCATATTAAATTATTATTTGAAATATCTAAATTGATTAATGTTCTAATTGAACTTAATACAATTTATTATGATGAAACAGTTAAAGTTTATCTCTTTTAAAAAATTAATTAAGATCAATTCGGACCAAATTAATATTTTTAAAACTTGTCCTTATTTTCAAAAATACAAATCAACCCATACAAATCATTCATTTGCGGGAAAAATGTTTCATCATTTTAAATCTCATGTTCTTCATCTTTTCTTTCTCTCTCAATAATACAAACAATAACTACTCAATATATTGCTAAATCCTTCACAACAGATCAATTTTCTTTCTATTTTTGATCACATAGTTGTTATTTTTGACTTTGTTCTTGCTTGTATCCATTCTTTTCTCTGTCTTCACAGGTAACAAGGTTTAAGAAGAGTTATACATTTGTTCTTTTTCCTAAAATTTAGGGATTTTTAGTTAATGATGAAAAAAAGACTTCTAATTGTATTATCTTCGAGAATGGGTTAACAACTTTGAGTTTTGATGCTAAAAATATAGGAAGAAGCCGAGAAAATCCTAATTTTTATGATAGTGTTTCATTGATTATCGTGGTATTATTGGATGGTGTTAGTGGTGATCTTGGTGATGGTGTTGGTATTGGTGGTGCCGGTATTGGTAGTGGTGGTGGTGGTCTTGGTAGTGTTGTTGGTGGTATTGGTGGTAGTAGTGGTGTTGGTATTGGTGGTAATGGATATGGTGGTGGTCTTAGTGGTGGTTTTAGTGGTCATGGCGGTATTGGTGGTGTTGGTGGTAATGTTGGTATCGATGGTGTTGGTAGTGGTGTTGGTGGTATTGGTGGTGGTGTTGGTAGTCTTGGTGATGGTGGTGGTGGTGGTATTGGTGATAACGCTCAATCTACAGCTCTCGTGGGAGTGTAAAGCGGT
>NW_025830902.1:0-1118 GCF_002878395.1 Capsicum annuum | reverse complement strand
TGCTTCTATAGGTGCGGTTTTTATAGTATATTCTGGTTTAATTATATCCAATTTACACATTATCTCGTTAGCGTCCCAATGAGCTAACGGTCTTTCTCCTATTATTTTCATTTTATCTAGTATAGATATTATATTTTCTAAATCTTTGGACTATTTATTATTCCTATTCTATCCATTCCTTTTCTAAAATTATAAAACTGAGTTTCTATACTTATTAGGTTATAGTCCTTTTCTATATTTGTTAAGCATTCTTGTCCTTCTGCATTAAGCAGAGTATAATTTCTAACTTCTTTTAGGTTTTCTTTTATATTTTTGTTTTCTTTTAACAGGTTACTACTTTGGCATTGATTATTTTGGCAATCGTCGCAACATGATTCTGGAAGCAAACCCGTTTTATGTGTGTTTAGTGTTCTGTATACTATTGGCAATGTTACTGTTTGTACTGGTGTATAAGTTAAGTTTTTAAAGAGCATTATTCCATCTCTTGTTAAGAGACATCCTCCTTTATTCTGTATACAAAATCGTAATCCGATAACAAAATCTGATCCTATGTAAATCTCTTGCTAATATTTTATTAACATTATAAATGGGGTTATAAAATTTATTGCATGTATTTAAAAAATTTATTTGTGCTTTTTCTATGTAATAATTGTAAATATTTTGTGATCCATCCATTTGGGTGGCTGTCATAGGTCTTTCAAGTATCTTTAGTAAATGTTGCGGTACTATTTCTTTATTGACTGGAAGTGTGCAATACTATCATCTTCGTTTGATCTTGAAGAGTTAGTCTGTATTATTTATCTCTAGAACAATTCTGTCCAAATTAGTGGGTTGTCCATCTGACGATCCATTTATATGTTTATCTTGTGTCTGATTGCTAAAAAATCTGTCTAAAATCTATTTGATTATAGTCTCTATTGTTTCATTTTTTTCCTTTTAGATATTAAAGTCTTCTTTAAAATCTTATTTCCTGATTTTGTTGGCTTATGTTTTGATGGGCAAAGTGATGGCTTATGTTTTGATGGGCAAAGTGACAGCCATTAACAGGTTTGATTTGTCTTTACCGGTCACCGTTTGAACCAAACTAGCTGTACCAACATCCGGTACAGTGAATTTCT
>NW_025830901.1:0-8195 GCF_002878395.1 Capsicum annuum | reverse complement strand
GACCGCTTTACACTCCCACGAGAGCTGTAGATTGAGCGTTATCACAAGGCCAGAGGTTGATGATGATGACAATGATTATTATGATGATGACTATGCTATTATGGATTCTGTTACATTCATTCTTGGATGCGCATCACCTATCACCAGTATGCACCTATGTCTATCAACTGATATGGAATGGTTTCATAGATATGGGTGATGACTGTGAATTGTGTTGTTGTATGTTGATTGAATCTTCAAAGTCTGGGGAGGTGGGGGTACGCATAGGATCGTATAGGTATTTTGTTGTCCAAAATAGCCCATTACTCGTGCTGTTGTTGATATTGTTATTATCATTGTTGTAATCATTTTTATGGCTAGTATATGACAGATTGGTCTTTGATTCGGGATTGAGATTTAAGGTATGTTCCAGCCTCTTCTATCTTATGATAGCATTATTGTGCATGTTTATCTCATGTTTAGACATATGGATTAGAAACCCTGAGTATGATAATACTAGATCTTGATAGGATTATAATGAGGCCTTATAAGTGAACACATCATGATTTAGGTTATGCCTTGAGTTGACTTCATATCTATAAATGTATATATATATATGTATACCTAGTTATATGTAGCTATGGAACTACCATATATCCCTTCCTTCAATTGTTCAAATTGTACACTCATTTCTTTGCCTTGTATATTTATATGTATACTCCTTCCTTTATTCATGTTGCATACTGACCAGTGATGTACTGTAATACCTCATATTTTCTTAGCTCAGCTTAGCTTTTAGTATGCTAGAATTCCGATATATACTTTCAAAAATACTCAAAATTTTCCATCTTAAGACCCACTATTGAGTAGGAAATTCAGTAAGCTTTCCAACGATATAAATTTTTCCAAATTCGATATCCGGGTGAGAAATTGTGGCACTTTAGTGAAACAATATGTAAAATTGAGAAGCACCGCGTCGCGGTGAGGGTCCAAATGACATTCGTCAGTTTTGAGTGAGGCACCGCGATTCCAATACATCGCGGTGAAGTACCAGTTCCCAATTGGAATTTTCCAATGAGGAACCGCGATTGGCCCGTGTTGGACCAAGGTACCATTTCAAAATTGTCAATTTCCAGTAGCTCGACGCGATACCACCGCATCGCGCCAAAATGTAATTTTACAAATGTTCATTTTTAAATAGTTTCAGCTAACTTCCAGTGGTTACCGCGATGCCAACGCATCGCAGTTAAGGACAAAAATGGGATTTTCAATGACAAAAATTTATTTCTTTTCAGGGTTAATTTTATATTTTCCACGACCCTAATCAGTCTAAACACGTTAATTAACCCCTAATAACCTAATTAGAAGACCATTTACTTAATTCTCCTAAAATCAAGATCATTCTCTCTTCTAATTAACAAAACCTTATCCTTCAAGAATAAAGAACAATCTCAAGAATCTTCAAGTATTAAACCTCCTAGGTATGTTACATGTTCATCCATAGGTCCTACCAACTTGGAGCCCAAGAATTCTTTTTTCTCAAAATACAAGATTGAGATTCCATGAATTACATGTTTGAGTTGGATTGTGGTCATGTGTGTATTGTTATATGGTCTTCAATCCATGATTAATTACAAGTTTCATGAAATTAAGATAGCATGTTTGATGAATTATGTGATTTTTATGTTAAATCCTTGAAATTATAAGTTGAATGTTGTAGCCATGATATTTATATATATGTTTATTATTATGTGAAATAATCATGCTCCCCAAGTATTTGCTAGAATGCCTTTGTGAATTGAATAGTGCAATCATGACATGTTATCATGTGTTCCCATTCATGTACAAGTTCATTCCTCTCAAGTGTTTGACAAAATATCTAAATGAATGCCTTGTTAACAAGAAATTATTGTTTTGCTTTTAAGATCATGCCATGCTTTACTATGAATGCTATTAAGTCCTAAGGGTATTTAATACCTGAAATGTAGTTCTTTACCTAAAATTAAAATAGCTATAGAATAGTCTTAGTAATGTCAGAAAAAATAGTAATCAGTCAGTTACAAAAACTCAGTGAAACTCAGTTTAGTTCAGTCAAATAATCAGTGTCATTCAGTTGGGAGTAGGATTCAGCACCGAGTGAGAACCCAAGGATGAGGGCTCACCTGCCAATTGAAGGTGTGACCCTTACTAGTAGTCCTTGTGTTCTAGAACTATGTAGCTAGAGTAGGTTGACGTATCAACCTTTCGGTTGAGGATTGATAAGGTGTTTACCTGCTAGTTGACGGTAACACTATTCTCATTTAGGGCACTTACCTGATAAGGGTGACTCTTTAGCTTGTTAGTACTCATGGCATGGTACTAATACCCTTACAACTAGGGTTACAGGTTAGACCCTGATAATATATTAGGGCACGTCAATTAGATGATTACCACCCACAGTTACAATTTTAGTCTCATTATAGAACTCAGTTCAGTTCTACAGAATCAGGACTATCAGAAATAGTCACCCAGTTATCAATAATTCAATTATCAATATTCTCATATATATATATATATATATATATATATATATCAGTTACTCAGTTATTAGAAATGATTACTCAGTTTTAGCATAAATCTCAAACATAGTATATGTATGTATATGCACAGTAGTGCATAATCGGTGTTTACAATAGCTTTAGTTATCCATGTACTCTTATTCAGTTATATTCATATCACTCAGTCAGTTACTGTTCATGCTTATGAACCCATGCATATTAGCCTTACCTCATCTAGTATTCCAGTATATTCCATGTACTGATCACATACTCTTTTCTTGTACTATGATGTCATAGATCATAGGTTCAGACGCTCAGGTTCCTGATTGCGCTTACACAGATTCAGTTAGTAGTAGTAGACTCAGTAGTGAGCCCTTATGTATCGAGTTTATTCTTTATTTTAGTAGATTCAGTATTTTATTAGTCAGAGTAAGTTGGGGGTTTGTCCCATCAACTTCATATTCAGACCATTCAGTTAGAGGCTTTTCAGACTAGACTAGTTCAGACAATATTATGTTTTCATATGTTATTATCAGTTGCTATATTTATCAATATTTAGATTATATACCTTATGGCACTTTACCCTAAGTTCCATATTATTTCAGTATTATTATTTAGTGCTCTAGGTAAGTACCAGTCAGAGGTTAGCTTGGGGTCCTTCAGGGTCGTAAGCACCGTGTGGCATTCGGGGTGCAGACTCGGGGTGTTACAAACTTGGTATCAAAGCATAAGGTTAAAAAGAGTCCTAGGGAGTCTGAAACTGTATTAAGTAGAGTCTTGTGCATGGGTGTGTAGTGTGCCACACTTAACAAGAGGCTATGAGGCATTTTAGGTAAGGTTTCCCTTCTTTCAGTATTCATGTCGTGCAAGTGAGCATGAGCTCAATTTAAACTCTCTATCTAATTCATTTCTTCCTTCCATTTATAGAATATGCCTCCCAAAAATACCAACAAAAGAAGAAATGGAAACCAGCCAACACCTCCCCCCGTTCAAGTAGATCCCCTAGATGAGCATCTCCTATGCAGAATTTAGAGCTGTGTTCACCACTCTAAACCATTTTGTAGCAGCTTAGAATAAATGACCATCTGATTTTTAGGCCAACCCAGTGTCCAATACTATTGCAGCTAGGATTCAGGACTTTACCTAAATAAATCCTCCCCTATTTTTTGGATCAAAGTCTGAAGAGGATCCACAGGAGTTCCTCAATATGGTGTAGAAAGTCGCATATATTATGGGAGTAACGTCTAGTGAGAGTGTAGAGTTAGCTACCTATTAGCTATAATATATAGATCATATGTGGTTTAAGCAGTAGAAGGTAGACAGGGGCACAGATGCAGAGCCTATAGAATAGGAAGAGTTTCCTACTGCTTTTCTATATAGATTCTTTCCTTTGGAGTTGAGAGAAGCCAAGGTGTTAGAGTTTATCAATCTCAGTCAAGGAAACATGATTGTGAAAAAAGTATTCTCTCAAGTTACTCAATTATCTAGGTATGCTCCCCATGTAGTAGGATACAATTGGTCCAGAATAAGCAAGTTTGTATTTGGAGTGTCAGAGAGTGTGTTAAAGAGTGCAGAACTATAAGGTTAATTAAGAAGATGGATATATGCAGGATAATGGTCTATGATTAATAGACTAAAGAGGCTATGAATATGGGGAGAGAGATAGAAAATAAAAAAGATAAAATAGGTAGCTTCAATTTCACCCATCCTAAGTTAGAAGGCAGTAACCGTTCCCAGTTTAATCTAAAATCTTTAGTTCCAGCTCCATCCTCAGCCAGTTCTCCAGTACCTATATTCAGAAATGGTAACAAAGATAGGGTACTAGGATCTATGTCTCAGGGTAGTGTCAATAGTGCTTGAACAAATCCTCGTTGCCAGAAATATGATAGAAACCATCAGGGTGTTTGCAGAGCTGACAGTGATGTATGTTTTGGGTGTGGCAAGCTTGTCCATAGAATTACACATTTTCCTCAGCCACGTTCACAAGGTCAGCATAATCGTCTCTCAGCTTAGTCCGATTACCCGAATTAGCAGGGTGCCACTTCAAGTGCCACTAGTGAGCAACACCCAAACATGCTCTATGCACTTTAGTCTTAATAAGATCAAGAAAATTCTCCTGATGTGGTCACTAGTATATTACAGATCTTCCATTTACATATATATGACTTATTAGATCTAGGAGCATCTCTGTCTTTTGTAACTTCTTACATAGTAGTCAACTTTAAAGTCAGACCAAAAATCTTAACAGAACCTTTCTTAGTTTCTACCCTAGTGGGTCAGTATATCATAGCCCGATGGGTATATAAGAACTGTCTAGTTATGTTATCTCAGAAAGTCACTTCAGGAGACTTAGTAGAGTTAGAGATGACAAATTTTGATGTCATTATTAACATGGATTGGCTCCATTCATGCTATGCATTAGTTGATTGTAGAAGCAGAGTTGTTCATTTTCAATTTCTAAATGAACCAGTCGTTGAATGGAGGGGTAGTACTACAACGCTTACGGGTCAGTTGATTTAATAACTTAGTTCGAGAAAAATGATATCCAAGGGATGTATTTTATCATATTATGTGATTTAAAGACTCTAGTTCAGACACTGCTTGTCTTGAGTCAGTTCCAGTAGTACATAAATTCTCAGATGTGTTTTCTACAGATCTTTCTGGATTTCCTCCTAAAAAGAAAATTGACTTCAGAATAGACCTTCTTCCAGACACTCAGCCTATATCTATTCCGCCATACAGAATGGCTTCAGTTTAACTCAAAGAGTTAATAGAAAAGTAAAAAGACCTATTAGACAAGGGGTTCATCAAACCCAGCATTTCCCTATGGGGTGCACCAGTCTTATTCGTGCGTAAGAAAGATGGTTCACTCAGAACGTGTATAGACTATCGTCAGTTGAACAAAGTTATAGATAATAACAAATACCCACTTCCTAGAATTAATGACTTGTTTGACCAACTTCAGGGCACCATTTAATGTTCTAAGATAGACCTCAGATCAAGCTATCATCAGCTCAGAGTCAGAGAATGTGATATTCTAAAAACAACTTTTCAAACCAGATATGGTCACGTCCAGTTTCTAGTCATGTCCTTTTGTCTCACAAATTCCCCAGCAGCCTTCATGGACTTAATAAATTGTGTGTCCAAGCAATACTTAGACATGTTCGTTATAGTCTTCATCTATGACATTCTTGTCTATTCCCATAGTGAGAATGATCATGCAGATTACCTCAGAATCATACTTTAGACACTCAAAGCCCATCTGTTGTTCGAAAAACTCAGAAAGTACAAATTTTATCTAAGGTCAGTAGTATTACTTGGTCATATTATTTCTAGTGATGACATTAGAGTTGATCCTCAAAAGACCAAGGCGCTGAGAAACTAGCCTACACCTATTTCTAGTTTTTGAAGTAAAGGAAAAGAAGGACAGAGACCCCAACCTAGTTAAGTTGAAAGAGACAGCCAGAGATCAAAAAGTAGAGGTTTTCTCGTAAAGGGGAGATGGTGTGTTGCATTGCCAGGGTCATTTATGTGTGCCAGGTGTAGATGACTTGAGGCAATGAATTCTTGCTGAATCGCACGGTGTGCGTTACTCAATTCATCCAGGGTCCGCTAAGATGTACCATAATTTTTGAGATATCTATTAGTAGAGTGGGATGAAGAGGGATATCATAGAGTTTGTAGTTAAGCTCTCTACATGTCAGTAGGTTAAGATTGAGCACCAGAAGCTTAGTAGGTCCTTGCAGGAGTTTAGTATTACTATATGGAAATGGAAAGAAGTGAACATAAACTTTGTGATGGGTTTGCCTTGTACTCGTCATCAGCATGATTCGATTTAGGTTATCGTAGAAAGGATGATCAAATTTGCTCATTTCTTGCTCATCATACTTCCTATTTAGCTGAGGACTATGCCAAACTCTATATCAGAGAGTTGTTCAGGTTACACGGAGTTCCAATATCCATTATTTAAGATAGAGGTACCCAGTTTACCTCTCATTTTTAGAAAGCATTCCAAAAGGGCCCTGGTACCCAAGTTCACCTCAGTACAACTTTTCACCCTCAGACAGATAGTCAAGCAGAAAGGACCATTCAGACTCTAGAAGATATGTTGAGAGCATGTGTGTTTTATTTTAAAGGTAGTTGGGATGACCACTTGCCTTTGATCGAATTTGCATATAATAACAACTATCATTATAGTAGTTAGATAGCTCTATTTGAGGCACTTTATGGTAGGAGTTGTAGATCTCAAATTGGTTGGTTTGAGGTAGGTGAGGCCACTATAGTAGGTCCTGAATTAGTGTTTGATGAATTAGTGAAGGTTCAGTTGATCAGAGAAAGTCTTAGGGAAGAATAGAACCGATAGAAATTGTATGCAGATGTGAAGAGAAAAGATCTTGAGTTTGAGACCGGTAATTTTATGTACTTGAAATCTCTACCATTAAGGGATTGAAGAGGTTTGTAAAGAAGGGGAAACTCAGTCACTAATATATCGGTCCTTAGCAAATTCTTATCCATTTTCGAAAGGTAGCTTACGGGCTTGAGTTGCCTTCAGACTTAGCTTCAGTGCACCCAGTGTTCCAAGTCTCTTTGCTAGAGAAATGCATTGGTGACCCAACAGTTGTAGTTCCCTTATATGGTGTACATATCAAGAATGATCTCTCTTTTGAAGAGGTTCCATTCAAAATCCTTGATTCTAAGATTCATAGACTAAGGAACAAAGAAGTTCCCTAGGTCAAAGTTCTTTGGCGAACCCAGTCCATTGAGGGAGCTACTTGGGAAGAAGAAGCAGCTATGCGGACCAAGTATCCTTACCTCTTCTTTGAAAACTCAAAATTATCTTGAGGTAATAGTCTTCCTTATATTTTCTCATTTCCATGTTCAGTTACTGTTACAAACTTGATATCGATTACCATTGCATATCATCTTCATGACAGTCATGTATTCATGAATTAGTTAAGCCATGTAATTATGTCTCAGTATGAAAACTTAGTTTATCAGTAGTTTCAGTCACGTAATCTTGCTTCAGTTGTTCATGTTTACTAAGTAAACTCAATCTATTAGTATTTCTTAGCTTAATCAATCTCATTCTAGGATGAATGTTCCCAAGGGAGTGATATTGTAATACCTCATATTTTCCTAGATCAGTTTAGCTCTAAGTATGGGAGAAGTCCTATATATTCTTTCAAAAATACTCAAAATTTTCCAGCTTAAGACCTATCAATGCGTAAGAAATTCAGTCAGCTTTCCAACAATATAAATTTCGCCCAAATTCGATATTCGGTGAGAAGTTATGGCGCTTTTAGTGAAACAGTATGACAAATTGACAAGCACTGTGTCGTGGTAAGGGTCAAAATGGAATTTTCAGTTTCTAGTGAGACACCATGAATCTAGCATATCGCAGTGAAGTTCTAGTTCCCAATTGGTATTTTCAGGTGAGGTACCGCGATTGGCCCGTACCGCACCAAGGTGCCATTTCAGAATTTTCAATTTCCAGTAGCCCAACCTGATACCACCGCGTCACACTAAATTGTAATTTCCCAATGGTTTATTTTTAAACAATTTCAGCCAACTTCTAGTGGCTCATCGCGATGCCACCGCATTGCGGTCAGGGCCAAATATGGGATTTTCAGTGATGGAAATTTATTTCTTTCTAGGGGTAATTTGGTCTTTTTCAATGGA
>NW_025830900.1:0-3509 GCF_002878395.1 Capsicum annuum | reverse complement strand
TTTGAGTCACAAGGCAAAAGGATATCCAGTTATGCTGATATACTGATATAGTACTTATGTTTGTGTTGGTGATGAAATATTGCCATGTAGCGCGCAAGTTGACATGACATTGAGAATCTCTTATATATCTTTCTTGTGCTTGAAGGATGAAGAGGATAGCCGGGATGAGAGAAGTTGCTAAGATTGTGAGATTTGGATCAGTGACACCAATTTCCGGAGCAGATTTTGTGCGGGAGGTTTCCCAAGCTCCAGAAGATGTCTGGGTGGTTGTGCTGCATCAGTGAAGCTGTCTTACATCAATGCTCGTGAGCTTCAAATATTTTTCACCTCTTCACCTCTTTCATCAGTGAAGGGTCTTGGAATATAGGGACCCTTCAGGGGAAGTCCATAGAGCTGGTGAAGATTCTTAGGAAGAGAAGGATCAACCTTGCGTGTGTCCAAGAGACCAAGTGGGTAGGGTCTAAGGCTAGGGATGTGGACGGTTACAAGCTGTGGTACTCTGGGAGCGACAGGCGTAGGAATGGAGTTGGCATCTTGGTAGATGAAGAGCTTAGAGGTCAGGTAGTGGAGGTGAAGAGGATCAACGATAGGTTGATGACTATCAAGTTGGTCATTCGGGGGTTTACCCTGAACGTGTGTAGTGCCTATGCGCCGCATGTGGGATCGGAGGGGGAGGAGAAGATGCGGTTCTGGGAGGCCTTGGAGGACGTGGTGAGAGGCGTGCCCAGTTCGGAGAAGATTGTGGTAGCAGGGGATTTCAACGGGCACATCGGGGCGCTACCGGGAGGCTTTGGGGATGTGCATGGAGGTTTTGGTTTTGGGGAGAGAAATGAAGAGGGGGCGACCCTATTGGAGTTTGCGAGGGCGTTTGGGCTGGTGGTGGTGAACTCGGGCTTCCCGAAGAAGGACGACCACCTGATCACTTTTCGGAGCGCGGTAGCCAGGACCCAGATTGACTTCTTGTTGCTTAGGAAAGGGGATAGGGCGCTGTGTAAAGATTGTAAAGTCATCCCGAGTGAGAACCTTTCGACCCAACATAGGCTCTTGGTTATGGATTTGGGTATGAAGAAGAATAAAAAGAGGAGGAGTAAGGAGTGTAGACCGAGAATTAAGTGGGGCGGTTTGACGCCAGTGAATGCGTGGGAGATAGGGGAGAGGTTGGCGGGAATGGGGGTGTGGGAGTGTAGGGGGGACGTGGATAATATGTGGGACAGGGCGGCAGCGTGCATCAGGGAAAATGCAAGGGAGGTGTTGGGTGTTTCTAGGGGCCGGGCCGGACATCATCGGGGGGATTGGTGGTGGAATGAAGAGGTGGGGAAGAAAGTGGAGACCAAGAAAGAGTCGTATGCTAAGTTGGTGGAAAGTAAGGACGAAGAGGAGAAGCGGGTAAACAGGAAAGAGTACAAGCTAGCAAGGAAGGAGGCGAAGTCAGCGGTCACGGCAGCTAAGACGGCTGCTTTTGAGAGCTTGTATGCAGGGTTACAGGGGAAAGGAGGGGAGAAAAAGTTGTTCCGACTCGCTAAGGCTAGGGAGAGGAAGGGTCGTGACCTCGATCAGGTGCGGTGCATTAAGGGGGAGGACGGTAGAGTGTTGGTGGAGGACGGCCACATAAAGAAGAGATGGCAGTCGTACTTTCATAGGCTCTTGAATGACGAGGGGGACAGAGCTATTGTGTTAGGGGAACTGGAGCACTCAGGGGAGTGTCGGGATTTTAGCTATTGTAGACGTTTTAAGGTAGACGAGGTTAGACAGGCAGTCCGCAGGATGCGAAGGGGTAGGGCGACGGGGCCGGATGAGATACCGGTGGAGTTTTGGAAGTTCGTTGGAGAGGCTGGTGTAAGGTGGTTGACTGCATTGTTCAATGAAATTTTCAGGACAGCAAAGATGCCCGAGGCGTGGAGGTGGAGTACCATGATCCCCCTCTATAAGAATAAGGGGGACATTCAGTGTTGCAATAACTATAGGGGGATTAAGTTACTGAGTCACTCTATGAAGATCTGGGAGAGAGTGGTCGAGGTGAGGCTGAGACGGATAGTGTCTATCTCGGAAAATCAGTTCGGATTTATGCCCGGCCGCTCGACGACGGAGGCAATTCACCTGGTACGGCGGTTGGTGGAGCAATATAGGGAAAGGAAGAAGGATTTGCACATGGTGTTCATCGACCTAGAAAAGGCGTACGACAAAGTCCCCAGGGAGGTGCTTTGGAGATGCTTGGAGGTGAGTGGAGTACCGCAGGCATATAGCAGAGTAATTAAGGATATGTATGAGGGAGCGAAAACCCAGGTGAGGACGGCGGGAGGAGACTCAGAGCATTTCACTGTCCTGACAGGATTGCATCAGGGATCTACTCTTAGTCCCTTTTTGTTTGCGCTAGTAATGGATGTGTTAACGCGGCGTATCCAAGGGGAGGTGCCGTGGTGTATGCTTTTTGCAGACGATGTAGTCCTGATAGATGAGACGCGAGGGGGTGTGAACGACAAATTAGAGCTGTGGAGGCAAACTCTGGAGTCTAAAGGGTTCAGGGTGAGCAGAACCAAGACAGAGTATGTGGAATGTAAGTTTAATGACGTAAGGCGAGAGAATGAGGTAGTGGTGAGGCTAGAAGCGCAGGAGGTAAAGAAAAGGGATAAGTTCAAGTACCTCGGGTCCGTGATCCAGAGTAACGGTGAGATTGACGAGGATGTCTCGCACCGTATCGGGGCGGGATGGATGAAGTGGAAACTTGCATCGGGGGTGCTGTGTGATAAGAAGGTGCCGCCCAAGCTTAAAGGTAAATTCTATAGGGTGGTAGTCCGTCCGGCCTTGCTGTATGGAGCGGAGTGTTGGCCAGTTAAGAACTCCCACACCCAAAGAATGAAGGTGGCAGAAATGCGGATGTTGCGCTGGATGTGTGGACTGACCCGAAGGGATAGAGCTCGGAACGAGACTATCCGGGAGAAGGTTGGGGTGACTTCAGTGGAGTGTAAGATGCGGGAAGCACGATTGAGATGGTTCGGACACGTGAAGAGGAGGGGCATGGATGCCCCGGTCCGTAGGTGTGAGAGGCTAGCGTTGGATGGTTTTAGACGGGGTAGGGGTAGACCGAAGAAGTACTGGGGTGAGGTGATTAGGCGGGACATGGAACAGTTACAGCTTACCGAGGACATGACCCTAGATAGGAAGGTCTGGAAGACGCGAATTACGGCAGAGGATTAGGGCCTGTTCGGGTCGCTAATGTAGGGAGGTAATTGGTGGGGGTGTATTCCTGGTATGATTCCGTATTCAATGTTCTGTTCCGTGTTCCGTGTTCTATGTTTGTTACGAATCTGTGTGCTTTCCTCTGCTTTATATTCCTGCATTCCTGCTTTACTCTGTTTTATATTCCTTATGGCTGCAGTATCTATGTTATGTCATCTGCTTCTGTGCTGTACTATGTGTTTGTTTGATATCTCGTAACTTGAGCCGGGGGTCTTTCGGAAACAGCCTTTCTACTTCATCAGAGGTAGAGGTATGGACTGCGTACATCTTAC
>NW_025830899.1:0-1160 GCF_002878395.1 Capsicum annuum | reverse complement strand
TGGGTCACCTGTGCACTTCTTTAGCAAGGAGACATGGAACACTGGATGAACTGAGGCTAGATCTGAAGGCAATTCGAGCTCATAAGCTACCTTGCCGAAAAAACTGAGAATTTTAAAGGGACCAACATATCAGGGACTGAGCTTTCCCTTCTTTCCAAATTATTTCACTCCCTTTATAGGAGAGATTTTCAAGTACACATAATCATCAATCTCGAACTCGAGATGCTTTCTCTGCACATCTGAGTACAATTTCTATCGGCTCTAAGCTGTCTTGAGTCGTTCTCTGATCAACTAAACTTTCTCTAAGGTGTCGAATACAAAGTCAGGACCTACTACTGAGGCCTCACCCATTTCGAACCAACCAATTGGAGATTTGCACCTCCTACCGTAAAAAGCTTCAAATAGAGCCATCCGAGTACTAGAATGATAGCTGCGGTTATATGCAAACTCAATCAAAGACAAGTGGTCATCCCAAATCCCCTTGAAATCAATTGCACACGCCCTTAGCATATCTCTCAAGGCCTGAATGGTCCTTTCTGCTTGACCATCTATTTGAGGATGAAATGTTGTACTGAGGTAAACTTAGGTACCAAGACCCTTTTGGAATACTTTCCAAAAGTGAGAGGTGAACTGGGTACCTTTATCTGAAACAATAGACAATGAAACACCGTGCAATCTGACCAACTCCCTGATATAGAGTCTGACATAATCCTCGACTGAATATGAGGTATGGACTGGAAGAAAATGAGCTGATTTGGTCATCCTATCTATAATGAACCAAACTGAATCATGCTGATGACGAGTACGAGGCAAACCCGTCACAAAGTTTATGTTCACTTCTTTCCACTTCTAAGTAGGAATACTGAATTCCTGCATGGATCCACTAGGCTTCTGATGCTCTATCTTAACCCACTGACATGTAGAGCACTTAGCCACAAACTCTGTAACATCCCTGTTCGTCTCACTCCACCAATAGATCTCCCACAAGTCGCGGTACATCTTAGTGGCCTCTGGATAAATAGAGTAGCGCGCACCATGCGTTTCTGCAAGAATTCGTTGCCTCAAGTCATCTACACCTGGAACACATAGACGACCCTGACAACGGAGAACACCATCTCCCCCTTGGGAGAAAACCTCTACCTTCTGATCTCTGACCGACT
>NW_025830898.1:0-5068 GCF_002878395.1 Capsicum annuum | reverse complement strand
ATAGGGCATCACAAACATGGTTAGCTACCACGAATGTCGTCACTTAGTAGCTGCTTTCTGCCTAAGGTTGACCATATTCATGATAGGGCATCATTAATATGGCAAGCACCACGAATATCATCACTTAGCAGCTGGTTTCTACCTAAGGCTGACGACCTTCGTTCTAGGGTTTCATAAATATGGTAAGGTACCACGAATATTGTAACTTAGGATCTTATTTCTGCCTAAGGCAGATGAACTTTGTGATAGGGCGTCATAAATGTGGTAAGCTACCACGATTGTCGTCACATAGGAGCTAGTTTCTTCCTTAGGCTGACAACCTTTGTGATAAGGAGTAACAAATGTGATAAGCTACGATGAATGTCGTCACTTAGGAGCTTGTTTCTGCATAAGGCTGACGAACTTTGTGATAGAGTGCCAGAAATATGGCAAACAACCACGAATGTCGTCACTTAAGAGCTGGTTTCTGCCTCAGGCTAATGACCTTCATGATAGGGCATCACAAACATGGTAAGCTACCACAAATGTCGTCACTTAGGCCCCGGTTTCTGCGTAAGAACCTAAGCAAGTAGCAAAGCACAACCCCTCGCAAATTGCTGCATCGGGCTTTCACCCATTTATTCTATACCAAAAGTGAATTCATTTGCATACGACATTCTGATGACATTCGTGATAGGGCATCATAAATGTGGTATGCCTCCACGAATATCATCACTTAGCAGTTAGTTTCTACCTAAGGCTGATTACCTTCGTGCTAGGGTGGCATAAATATGGTAAGGTACCACGAAAGTTGTCACTTAGGAGCTTGTTTCTGCCTAAGGCTGATGAACTTTTTTATAGGGCGTCACAAATATGGTAACCTAACACGAATGTCGTCACTTAAGAGCTGGTTTCTGCCTAAGGCTGATGGCCTTCGTGATAGGGAGTCACAAATGTGATAAGCTACTATGAATGACGTCACTTAGGATCCTGTTTCTGTATAAGGCTGACAAACTTTGAGATAGAGCACCAGAAATATGGGAAACTATCATGAATATCATCACTTAGGAGCTGGTTTCTGCGTAAGGCTAACAACATTCGTGATAGGGATCCACAAATATGGCAAGCTACCATGAGTGTCATCCCTTAGAAGCTGGTTTTTACCTAAGGCTGACGACCTTCGTGATAGGGCATCACAAATATTGTAAGCTGCCACGAATGCCATCACTTAGGAGCTGGTTTCTCCCTAAGGATGATCTCCTTCGTGATAGGGAATCAAAAATATGGTTAGCTATGATGAATATCGTCACTTAGAAACTTATTTCTGCCACAGGCTGATGACCTCCGTGATAGGGCATCTCAAATATGGTAAGCTACCATGAATGTCATCACTTAGGAGCTTGTTTTTGCTTAAAGCAGTTGACCTTCGTGATAGGTCATCACAAATATGGTAAGCTACCACGAATGTCGTCACTTTGAAGTTGGTTTTTGCCTAAGGCTGATGACCTTCATAATAAGGCATCACAAATATGGTAAGCTACCATGAATGTCATCACTTAGGAGCTAGTTTCTGCCTAAGGCTAACGACATTCATGATAGGGCGTCAGAAATGTGGTAAGCTACCACAAATGTCATCAGTTAGGAGCAAGTTTTTGCCTACGGCTAACGACATTCGTCATAGGGCAGCACAAATGTGGTAAGCTACCCCGAATGTTGTCACATAGGAGCTGGTTTCTGTCTAAGGTTGATGACCTTCGTGATAGGGCATCACAAACATGGCAAGCTATCACCAATGTCATCACTTTTGAGCTGACGACATTCATGATAGGGCATCATAAATGTGGTAAGCTACCACAAGTATCGTTACTTATCAGCTGGTTTTTGCCTAAGGCTGATGACCCTCATGATAGGGTTCACAAATATGGGAAGGTACCACGAATGTCGTCACCTAGTAGCTAGTTTCTGCCTAAGGCTAACGAACTTCGTGATAGGACATCACAAATATGATAAGCAACCACAAATACCATCAGTTAGGAGCTGGTTTCTACCTAAGGCTGATGACCTTTATGATAGGGAGTCACAAATGTGATAAGCTACCATGAATGTCGTCACTTATGAGCTGATTTTTGCATAAGGCTAATGAACTTTTTGATACAGCGCCACAAATGTTGCCAACTACCACAAATGTTGTCACTTAGGAGCTGGTTTCTGCCTAAGGCTGACGACCTTCGTGGGAGGGCATCACAAATGTTGTAAGCTACCATGAATGTCCTCACTTAGGAGCTGCTTTCTCCTAAAGGATAATGACCTTCATGATAGGGAATCAAAAATGTAGAAAGCTACCATGAATATCATTACTTCGGAGCTTGTTTCTGCCTAAGGCTGACGACCTTCGTGATAGGGCATCACAAATGTGGTAAGCTTCCACGAATGTCGCCACTTAGGATCAAGTTTTTTGCTTAAGGCTGATTTCCTTCGTGATAGGGCATAAAAAATATGGTAAGCTACCACGAATGTCGTCACTTAGGAGCTTGTTTCTGCCTAAGGCTTACGAACTTTGTGATAGGGTGTCACAAATATGGTATGCTACCACGAATGTCGTCTCTTTGGAGCTGGTTTCTACCCAAGGCTGACGACCTTCGTGATAAGGAGTCATAAATGTGATAAGCTACCACGAATGTCGTCACTTAGGAGCTTGTTTCTGCATAAGGCAGACGAACTTTGTGATAGAACGCCAGAAATGTGGAAAACTACCACGAATATCATCACATAGAAATTGGTTTCTGCCTAAGGCTAATGACCTTCGTGGTAGGGCGCCACAAATATGGAAAGCTACCATGAATGATATCACTTAGGAGTTGGTTTCAACCTAATACTGACGACCTTCATGATAGGGCATCTCAAATATTGTAAGGTACCATGAATGCCGTCAGTTAGGAGCTGGTTTCTCCCTAAGGCTGACGACCTTCGTGATAGGGAATCAAAAATATGGTTATCTACCACGAATATCATCACTTAGGAGCTTGTTTCTGCCTAAGGTTGATGACCTTCGTGAAAGGGCATCACAAATGCGGTAAGCTACCATGAATGTCGTCACTTAGGATCTGGTTTTTACTTAAGGTTGATGACCTTCGTGATAGGGCATCACAAATGTGGTAAGCTACCACGAATTTCATTACTTAGGAGTTAGTTTTTGCCTAAGGCTGATGAACTTCGTTATAGGGCATTATAAGTATGGTAAGTTACCATAAATTTCATCACTTAGGAGTTGGTTTCTTCCTAAGACTAACGACATTCTTGATAGGGCGTCATAAAGATGGTAAGCTACCACAAATGTAATCACTTAGGAGCTAGTTTCTGTCGAAGGCTCACGACCTTTGTGATAAGGCAGTACAAATGTGGTAAGCTACTATGAATGTCTTCACTTAGAAGCTTCTGCCTAAGGCTAACAACCTTCGTGATAGGGCATCATAAATATGGTAAGCTACCACGAATGTCCTCACTTAGGATCTGGTTTCTACATAAGGCTGACGACATTTGTGATAGGGTGTCATAAATGTGGTAAGCTACCATGAATACTATCACTTAACAGCTGGTTTCTAGATAAGGCTGACGACCTTCGTGCTAGGGTGTCATAAATAGGGTAAGGTACCACGAATGTTGCCACTTAGGAGCTCATTTCTGCCTAAGGCTGATGAACTTTGTGATATGGCATCACAAATATTGTAAGCTACCACGAATGTCATCTCTTAGGAGTTGGTTTCTGCTTAAGGGTGACAAACTTCATGACAGGGAATCACAAATGTGATAAGCTATGATGAATATCATCACTTAGGAGCTTGTTTCTGCATAAGGCTGACGAACTTTGTGATTAAGCGCTAGAAATATGGCAAACTACCACGAATGTCATCACTTAGGAGCTGGTTTCTGCCTAAGGCTATCGACCTTCGTGATAGGGCGCCACAAATATAGCAAGCTACCGTAAATATCATCACTTTGGAGCTGGTTTCTACCTAAGGCTGACGACCTTCGTGATAGGGCATCACAAATGTTGTAAGTTACCACGAATCCCTTCACTTTGGAGCTGGTTTCTTCTTAAGGCTGATCACCTTCGTGATAGGG
The DNA here is from genome assembly GCF_002878395.1 of Capsicum annuum. Taxonomy (NCBI): domain Eukaryota; kingdom Viridiplantae; phylum Streptophyta; class Magnoliopsida; order Solanales; family Solanaceae; genus Capsicum; species Capsicum annuum. The sequence goes on along the minus strand of NW_025830898.1, from coordinate 967 downwards.
AATCAAAAATGTGGTTATCTACCACGAATATCGTCACTTAGGAGCTTGTTTCTGGCTAAGGCTGATGACCTTCATGATAGGGCATCTCAAATGTGGTATGCTACCATGAATGTCGTCACTTAGGAGCTGGTTTTTGCTTAAAGCTGATGACCTATGTGTTAGGTCGTCACAAAAATGGTAAGCTACCACGAAAGGCTGACGACCTTCATGATAAGGCATCACAACTATGGTAAGCTACCATGAATATCATCACTTAGGAGCTGGTTTCTGCCTAAGGCTAATGACATTCATGATAGGGCATCAAAAATGTGGTAAGCTACCAAAGATGTCATTACTTAGGAACTGGTTTTTGCCTAAGGGTGACGACCTTCGTGATAGGGCAGCACAAATGTGGTAAGCTACCAGAAATGTCGTCACTTAGGAGCTGGTTTCTGCCTTAAACTGATGACCTTCGTGATAGGGAATCAAAAATATGGTAAGCTATCATGAATGTTGTGACTTAGGAGCTGACGACATTCGTGATAGGGCATAAAAAATGTGGTAAGCTATAAGAATATTATCACTTAGCAGTTGGTTTCAGCCTAATGCTGACGACCTTCATGCTAGGGTGTCACAAATATGGTAAGGTACCACGAATGTGGTCACTTAGAAGCTAGTTTCAGCCTAAGGCTGATGAACTTCATGATAAGGCATCACAAATATGATAAGCTACTACGAATGTCGTCACTTAGGAGCTGGTTTCCACCTAAGGCTGATGACCTTTGTGATATGGAGTCACAAATGTGATAAGCTACCACGAATGTCGTCACTTAGGAGCTGGTTTATTCATAAGGCTAATGAACTTTTTGATACAGCATCACAAATCTTGCAAATTACAAAGATTGTCGTCACTTAGGAGATGGTTTATGCTTAAGGCTGAAAACCTCCGTGATAGGGCATCACAAATGTTGTAAGCTACCATGAATGT
>NW_025830897.1:0-1617 GCF_002878395.1 Capsicum annuum | reverse complement strand
ATTTTAATACATAAAGAGTGACAGTTTAGATAGACAAATAAAACAATCGATAGTTGAGTTATAAGTTTGTAAGAAATTGGGATATTACAAAAAATTGTCCCTTCACATCACGGGCGAAGGAGCTAGAAGACAAAGTACGAGTTTAGTTGGATCCAGTAGCTTTAAAGTTGGAATTTTAAGTGTCGCTATCATCAAATTTAGAACGCATAAAGTTCAAATATGGACTCTTGTTGTGCTCCACATTATCCAACTTGATGAGTAACTCTTGATTTACTTTGAAACTTTCTTGGTATAATAACTACGAGCTGTGTTGCTCGGACTCTTTAAAAATGTGATTGGGTTGTGCATATTGGATCCTCCAAATGTGCTTTTTGTTCTCTATTATGGCTATAAACCTTTAATTTTGTTCTCTCCTTTGTCTCGTCTCCCGCGCCTCAACAGAATCTGCTCCATATATCACGTGGTTGGGGAGACTTTGGATGATTTGAGCCTTGATCCTAGTCTAATATGTGTCGCTTCGTAGGATTGAAGTGGAGGGATAGAATAGTGGACTCCTTGTTATTCATCTGAAGGGCAGCCTTAGAGTAACTGGTAAGGTTGCTTCTATGTGACCAGGAGGTCATGGGTTCAAGAATAACCTCTGGCAGAAATACAAGGTAAGGCTGAGTACGATACACTCTTGTGGTGGGGCCCTTCCCCGCATAGCGGTAGCTTTAGTACACCGGGCTGACCTTTTTTTGTTATTCATCTGAAAGTTGTGCAGCAGCAGAATGATGCAAAGTGGAATGCCTCTGAATCTATTGTCTTCATAACGAGGAGAGAAAGTGTCATCGACAGAATCAGAGTGATCACTCAACAGAAAATTAATCGATTCCAGGAGTTGAACTCGAGGAACAAAGTGGCTATTCAGGGTTCTAATCCGAGAAGATAGCCAAGATAGAGAAAATTAGGAGAATAAGAAGTGAAATGTTATTATCATGAATGAATATGTAGTATTACAAGTTGGTATTTATAGTAGTTGTATCTAGTCTTATTCTGTAACTAACAGATGGACTTTAACTGTTTCTGTGAACTTTCCATTGTACAACTGAATTCTAACTAACTAATAACAACTTGCACTTCTAATTAACAACTTGCATCAATACCCTTTCCATGAGAGCAGACTTGTCCTCAAGGCTGGAATGTGGGAAACCTATGTTGGACATCAGTGAGGAATTCCCAAGTGGCCTGGTTAGCATCAACGCCAGTCTATTTGATAAGCACCTGAGCAATAGCCTTATTGTCTCGCTTCACCATTCTTCTTTCCAACACAGCTTCAGGCAATGGATAATAAGGGCTGGAAAGATGAAAGACAGGTGGATGATTGATGACTAAAGGAACCTCATGACATTTTTTTAACTAAGACACATGAAAGGTGTGATGAATTAAGGCATTAACTGGCAACAACAACTTGTAGGCTACCACCCCTACCTTAGCAGCAATAGGGTAAGGACCATAATATTTAGCAGTTAGTTTATTGTAAGGCCTCACAGCAATGGAAATCTATCTATAGGGTTGTAGCTTCAAGTAAACCCAATATCCAACCTCAAAGCTTCTATCAGACCTGTGCTTATCAGC
>NW_025830896.1:0-1206 GCF_002878395.1 Capsicum annuum | reverse complement strand
ATATGGAAAAGAACAAAGGCAAACAATATTCATACCTTAGAATTCACCTCTTGATTATGAAATCCTATTTCCACAAATAATAGGTGCCGTTCGAAGCTCTCGAGATGACAAACACAGTTATCGGATTACTTTGGAATTTCTACGATTGAATCAAATGTAATTTAAAGGTCAAATTTGGCTAGGATTTGTTCTTTCTTAATGATTAATGATGAAAATGAGTTTTTGAACTCATATACATGTATATATACACATATTCCCATCCATAATATAATAGGAAATGACCAAAATGTCTTTAAAATTTAAATAATGTCAAATCTGTCCTTTGGTGGACTGTTTTGATAAGCTAAAGTAGATCGACCATAAATCTTTGCTACGATATTAGATTTGAATGATATTGGTATCGTTGGAAGGATAATTCAAAGAGCTTTCATTTCATATAAAGTATGCCACCCAGTTCGTCCTGTACAAGGAGTTATAGTCGTTTGAAGTTGACCCTAAAAATCTATTTTGATAGGATAAAGTTAAACGAGTATAACTCCTTACTTAGACGTTGTATTCTAATGAAACCAATTGCATTAGAAAGAAGACTCAAAGATATTTCTTTTCATAGGTCGCATCTCTCCCAGTTCATTATATTTTGGGAGTTATGATTATTCGAAGTTGACCCAAAAATTCAGCTGGCCTCAGTAGTTTGTGTGCAGGAAATTTTCCTGCACTTTTACTATTCCCAAATATCCCGGCCACTGTTTTATAGTTTTGAACATGCTCGATTATATCTGAAACCTATCTGCTTTAGAAATCTTTATATTGTTGGAAAGCTTATTCAATAACCTTCGCTGGAACCATCGACGGACAAATTTCGGTATAAATAAAATAAAAAAATTAATTCCATATAAATAAGACCAATACACGTACTTGAATATGCCAATACACGTACTTGAATACGGAGTGTTACAAATAGGCCAACTCATGTATGCTACTATTACCCGACCAAATATCAGTTTTGCAGTCCATACTCTCAGCCAATTTATGCAACATCCCAAAAGATCACATTGGGAGGCTGCTATCAGGGTAGTCTGGTACCTCAAAGGCTCTGTTGGTCAAGGAATCTAACTACAGGCTAAACATTCTACCACTCTAACTTGCTGGTGTGACTCATATTGGGTTGATTGTCCTAATACGGGAGATCAGTTACTGGTTATGCAG
>NW_025830895.1:0-1130 GCF_002878395.1 Capsicum annuum | reverse complement strand
ACCCAAGATTCAATTCCCAAGGATTGCACCGCCAATCTTCAAGAATACAGGATTTGAGGTATGTCAAGTGTTCATCCAGGGGTTTACTTCAACCTTTGCAGTTCAAGAAACCCTTTTTACTACAATTTTATGAGTTTGATGAATTTCATGATTGGGTTTAAATATGATCATGCTTTCCATGTCAATGGAGTTCCTAAACCATGATTAGTTATCATGTGTCAAGATTGTGCTATGTCTTATAGTCTATGCTATCGCTTCCTGGGGGTATTTAATACCTGAAATAGACTCGGTAGTATCATGACCAGTAGTTTAGTAATCAGTTCAAAATCTATTAGAGTTTAGTCTATTAACAGAATTCAGTAGTATTCCATTAGTAGAAGAATCAAGAGAACTCAGTTCAGTTCAGTCAGATAGTATGAATCAGTAACAAATCAATCCATCCTAGCACAGTTTAGAATTCAATCCAGTGTCTATTCAGCTGGAAGTAGGATTCAGCACCGAGTGAACCCAAGGATGGGGACTCACCTGCCAACAGAGGGTGTGATTCTTAGAAGAAGCCCTTGTGTTCCAGAACTACGTAGCTAGTGTAGGTTGATACATCAACCTTCCAGTTGAGGGTTGATGAGGTGTCCTACCTGCCATTTGAAGGTACGACCATTCTCATTTAGAGCACCTGCCAGATGAGGGTGACTTATCTTGTCTTTACCCGTGGCACGGTACTAACACCCTTCCAACTGAGGTTACAGGTTGGACCCTAATTCATTTAGAATGGGGCATGTTGGTTAGATGATTACCTTTCACAATCTTAGTTTCAGTCTTCAGAATAGAACTCAATTTAGTTCTATAGAAATTAAAATTATCAGACACAGTCACTCAGATCAGTACGAAAGTCAGAATAGTTCCACAAAATCATGACTGTCAGATACAGTCACTCAGTTAACAGTAATACAACATCAGTAAACTCAAATATCAATAAAATAGTTATTTTGAATGCAGTATCTGGTGTTACCATGACCTCAGTTATAGTTTACGTATTTTATTCATGTACTCTCATTCAGTTATACTCATGTTTTTCAGTCAGTATTGTTGATAACGCTCAATCTACAGCTCTCGTGGGAGTGTAAAGCGGT
>NW_025830894.1:0-1326 GCF_002878395.1 Capsicum annuum | reverse complement strand
GTTTTTGCATATTGGTTGTTGTGGTTGAAAATGTTGTTGACGTTGTTTGTTGGTGGAAGGGAAGATATGGGTGTAAAAGGTTTTGGGTCGGGTCAGGGTATTTTGGTTGGGCTGATTTAATGGGATTAAATTAATTGGTTCAAGATTGGGGTTATTTAATAGATAACCCTAATTGAATTAAGAATTAGCTGAATCTATTTATATTTTAGCCAAATTGAAAATCAATTTGCCAATTTGTATTGCAATTAAGGCCAATTTGATTTCAATTATAGCCAAATTTAATAGATTGGCCAAATTAAACTGAAATTCGATACAAATTAATGCCTCACTTATTCCCAAGCTTCTTGATTCGATAAAATCGAGCACATATTTATCCAAATAAATTATTTTTGAGAATAAGTTATATTAAAATCAAGATTTTGATCATTACATTTATTTTCAAAGATTATCCTTAATTAAAATTTGATATTGATGAAACTGTTCATTTAAATGATATCATTTATTCAATCTCGTACATGTAAATACGAAAATATATAATTATCACTTAAATAACAAATTTAGCCCAAATACATATTTTAAAATGCATTTATTTAGAAAAATAATTATTGCGATTTTATTTGAAAATTGAAGAAACTCGAGATTAAATGCAGTTATGGAGGGAAAAAATTAGGTGTCAACAACTGCCCCCTCCGTTTGGGTAGGATGGATGCAAGTAATCCTGGGCAAAGAGAGGTTGACCTTCCTAATTTTTGTCCGACCATAAATTTGTGTCTAAGGAAGGTTGGTTCTTTGCACTCGGTATCAGGTTTCCTTCATACCTCAGGTTTCATGAGAATTCAGGCCACTTGTGGTTCATAAAGCTTGATTTTAAGCATGATTTTCAAGAAAATTCACCAACTATCACGATTTTAGAGTTTTTGGTTAAACCGAGAAGTTGGAGAATTAAGGGATTTAGGGGGAGGTTGGAATGCAGTTGAGTTTTATACATAGGTCGGAGGTTGGAATGTAGTCGAGTTTTCTACATAGAGCCCGACCTATATATCCCCAAGATTTCAGGGAATCAGACTACTTGTAGTTCAACTCGATCGGTAGAAAAGATAGTCTTCTATTTCAGATGATCTTTGGCTTGGGATGAGTGACAAGTTGATCGAGCTTTAGAAAACAGGCTTGTAACCTCGTAACAATGAATGTGGAATTCTTCACATCCATAGGCAAGAACTTACCTGGACATAATTTCCAAAACTCTAAGTGTGTTGCCACCTAAATTTGAAAGAAAAAGAAGGCTACCCTCAGCATGAGTTTAGAAATATCCCGAAGGTATAGCTG
>NW_025830893.1:0-2069 GCF_002878395.1 Capsicum annuum | reverse complement strand
ACAAAAGATTACACTAAACAAAGGGATAGAAAGATAGGCTATATGAAAGCATAATCTTAAGAACCCAAGAGCATATTTCACTCTTGGACCCTTAACACTACACACTAAAATTCACCTATATCTTAAATGGAACAAGAGGGACCTCGATATCCCAAGCATCCAACATTTCCAAGCTTGAATCCGACACGAGTGATTCCACACTCAAGTTGAAATCTCTAGTTACAATGTTTAGCCATAGGGGCCTTTCTCACAAGAAAGAAATTTCTAAGTGTCTACAATTTTCAATATTCATCCAAACTAATGACTAAAATCCTACATCATTCTATTTATAGTGTATTTCAAATAATAGGTAAAATGACCAAAAGGTCCCTTTAATGAAATGTGACCAAGGGCGCCCTTGGAGTGCAAGTTTAGGGTCGGTTTTGGTGTGATCCAAGGCCTTCTCCATACTTCACTTGGACGTTTTATTGGAAGGTTCCAACGCATTCTCACATACATGCATCCTCATGGTCGTACCCATATCATCCTCCCCTTCTTAAAAAAAGATTCGACCTCGAATTCTCTCCTTGCAAAATCAAAGAAGGACAAATAAGAAAAACATCCTTATGAAATGAGGGTTAGGATTAGCAAAATACACACATGACATGCCAAGGTGAGACAAACTTGGAGTATACCCACGGGTCCTTTATGTTGAACATGAAAACCTTAGTATAAATGTCACAAAGGAAGAGTTCATTATCAACAAAAAAAGACAAGGAAGAACCTTTCCTTCCTTCATTAGCACCCACAATCAAACATTTTTTGTCGTCTTGACCAAGCATCAAGTGGGAAGGTTAGAAATTCCTACATTCCGTGAGGGTACCGGAGTAAAATGAGAGAAGTAGCCAAGGGTCTAAGCTGAGGTTATCCCTTCCTTCCCCTAGTTTGTGACTCACACAATCATGCATGGCATTTGCTTTTAAGAGAAGACTAACATTCAAGAATAGAGAGACACGGCCTAGAAGTCTTACCTCAAAAAGACAAATGCCTTCATTTACAACATTTCCATACACATGATCTCTATGAACAAAACTACTAGCAAGGATTTTACCACATAAGATGTTCAAAGAGTCACGTGCACCATGAAGATCAACTCTATAAACACCATCACTAACTTGAGATTTTTTTAGCACACCACACATATGCTAAAGTAGTGGAATACATTCATGAGTAAATTGATATTCATTCACATCCTCACTAGTTGTTGGCAACTCACATACCAACGTAGACTCACCTTGGTTCGCACAAGGTTCAACTAGTATGTGAGTAATTTTGTCAATTGATAATAGAACCATGTTCAAGTTATAAGGGCTAGCACTAGATGGACATAAATCATTCTTACAAGAAGAATCAATTTCGTCATCTAAGGATCAACTAGTGCTTGCGTACTTACAAAAAGAGTTTGGTCCTCACGTAACCTAACATCACCAAGAGTATCACCATACGGAGACTCAAACACCTCTACTCTAGGTAAATCCTCAACTACATCCAATTGGCCACTACTAGCCACAACACAACATTCTAAGTTCATAGGAGTGTAGGGAATAGTCTTTTTACCTCGTAGCTCACATGAGCTACAGCCTTCCTCTTGACGTGTATCCGTGCAGCCCACTTTCTCCCTTCGACCTACCATACGATCCAACCTTTCATTTTTCATAGCTAGGTTTCGGGACATAGTGTCAAGGTAGGCCAAAATGACATTGGTGGCATTATTGTCCATGTGTTGAGAGGTGGAAGCCGTAGGTTCCCTTATAATTGTACCCAAATAAAAAAAAAAGAACACACCTACAAAACAAAACTTAAGTTAGTTTGAAACAAACTCACGACACTCTCGCACACTTGATCGTCTCACACTTGGTTTCACAAGTGTTGAAAGCCGGCTTGTACTTCGCAAGTGATTGAGGATCAAGTCTACTCTTGCTCGGAATAAATTTTCGTTTGAGTTGAATCAAGCAAAATTTGTTACAGAATTGAACCAACAAGACACAACGAATTCACATAATAGAAAAACACACAACAAACACGTAACA
>NW_025830892.1:0-1831 GCF_002878395.1 Capsicum annuum | reverse complement strand
TATACATGACAATCAAAGAATAAAGTCAAAAGGCAAAACAATCAATATTAACCATTCTTTTCAACATAAAGAAAATAACTTTACATTCTAAAAACAAACATATCTACCAACAATGAGTTTAAACAAGACATGGGTATGACTTTTCAAGTAAAGATCTAAACTTTATCCAAAATAATCAAAGAATAAAGTCAAAAGGAAAAACAATCAATATTAACTATTCTTTTCAACATAAAGAAAATAACTTTACATGCTAAAAATAAGTATATTCAACAATAATGAGTTTAAACAAGACATGATTATGTTTTTCAAGCAAAGATCTAAACTTTATCCAAAATAATCAAAGAATAAGGTGAAAAGGCGAAACATTCAACATTAACTATTCTTTTCAACATAAAGAAAATAACTTTACATGCTAAAAACAAATATATTCAAGAACAATGAGTTTAAACAAAGCATAAATACATCTTTTAAGCAAAGATTGAAACTTTATCCAAAATAATCAAAGAATAAAGTAAAAAAAAAGACACATACAACTATTGTTAGCTCATTTTTATATCATGAACATGACAATAATTAGAATATCGATACCACAACGTCCTAGGGCCTTTAAGGTCATCTACAACATACAATCACACCTAATATTTAGCCATATTTATTTAATTTTGACCAAATTAGAAATCAATTGACGGATTGCATTATAATTATGGCCAATTTGATTTCAATTATGGCCAAATCTAATAGATGGCTAAATTAAATTGAAATTCGATGCGAATTAATGCTTTCTTTAATCCCGGGCTTCTTGATTTTATAAAATCAAACACATATTTATCCGAATAAATTATTTTTTGAGAGTAAATTATATTTAAATCAAAACTTTAATCATTTGAATCTCTAAGCCTTGATTAAAATCCAATATTTTACAAAATAAATATTTAAGTAACAAAATTATAAAATCTCGTATAATTGAATACGATAAATTATAATCACTACTTAAAATGAAAAAATTATGTACAAATATATTTAATAAATTTTTATTCAGATGAAATAAATATTTTAATTTTATTAAAAATCAAAGAAACTCAGGATTAAATTTAGTCGTGGAGGGCAAATATTAGGTGTCAACAACTGTAATTTACTATTCCCAATATTTCAATGTTTTTGTGAGGCTGCAGGGCTTCCAACATCATCCTGATTTGCATATTCAAACTCTACGCTCAGCTGTCGAAGATGCTTCATTCTTTTCACTACACCTATCAGAGTTCTTTCTCCAATTGCACGGACATGTCCCAAGAATTTAGTGCTTAAGCTATTTCTGAGATCAACAAGGCCTTTTAGTTCATTCCATGTGTCACTTGCCTGACCAGATATGCAGCTTTCTTTTCCTATGATAGAACTTGGCAACGTCCGTAGAGACGTCAGTTGACCAACTCCAGCTGGCATATCTTCTAGGGATGAGCAACCATCAAAATCCAAATGCATGAGACTCGTCAACTGTGAAAGTCCTGGCAGAATATGGGTTAATGAGCAATACCCTTGACATACCAAACGTCGAAGGCTCATCAATCTCCAAATATCTCTTGGTAACTTTTCGAGTTCATAGCAACGATCCAACTTTTGAACTTGTAGATTATGCAATTTTGTTATGGTATTTGGTAAAGTAACAATGCTCCAAGAAGAAATAAAGAGATATCTTAGATGCTTCATTCCACCTAAAGATTGAGGCATAAATTTTATCTGCAGGTGACGTAGATATGGAGCGCTCAGACGGGAAAAACTTAAAATCGTTCTCTCTAAAATTGAATAGCTCATGATACTGTATGAAGAATCATTT
>NW_025830891.1:0-7207 GCF_002878395.1 Capsicum annuum | reverse complement strand
TCATTATTATTATTGTTATTACTACTGTTATTATTATCATCATAATTGTTATTACTATCACTATTACTTATCCATATTTTTCACACATCCATAATCCAACATTCATTTTTTACCCTTTTGAAAGTACGTTTCACAAATAAATTCTCATGCCATAAGATACTTTAATTACTCCATAAATAATTATAGTTAACTATTTAAATCCACATATCTCTCCAATTTCTCCTATAGAATTACAAGATTTTAAATTTTTATAATATATAAAATTATATTGTCATCCTTTTCATACTTAAAATGCATGTATATTTTGGGATAATTGTATTACTTCCTTTGTACGCGGTAGCGTTATGTTTGATATACTTTAAATTTTCTTTTGAATAATAAGTAATAACAAAATTTTCTTATCACCATTTTAAGCAGAATGACAAAATAAAGTTTTCCTAATATTTTTCTAAACTAAGCATAAGGACTATTTTCGGATAGGCTCTGAGAGGTGCCTAACACCTTCCTCTCGAGTAACCAAAACCCTTACTCAGAATCTCAAAATATTTTCGATAGACTAAAATAGAGTTTTTATAACAAAAAATGATTTTTTCCTAATTTTCCTAAAAAGTTAGGTGGTGACTCTAAAAAATAATTTTCAAACCCAAGAGTCACTGAACGCCACCATACGTCGCGTGCTGTTTCGACCGGTTCGAAATAGGGCTCGACATTTAGTATGATGTTTTAGTATGAATTCCTAAGAAGAAAAGCATGAATCCCAAGTGCTAAGTATAGGTTTAAGTTTACAAGAAAGCTCAAGTCTTTGAAGTTTCATTTATATGAAATACTCTTGATTTAAAGAAAAGATGGATCCTTTGATTCCAAGTTAAGACATGAAATCCACATTGTTCATCCTGTTTATGATTTAAAGTAAAGAAGAGCATAATTGTTTTTCTTTATATAAACCCTTATGCTAATTTAAGGTGTATTTTCTTAAAGTAAGAGCATATGTAACTGGGAGTAGTATTTAGAACCGAGATGGGAATGTGGATAGGCGTATCCAAAATCCTAGAACCTACGAGCCAATGTAGGTTAAGATCTTTCACAATATGGATGAATTAAAGTATAGTGATCACTAAGTTAAGGTTCTATTCTGATGGCAAGGGTAGAATAACTCTCCCCAATGTAGGTAAGACATTGGACTCTATGGTAGCTCTTATGATTTATGTCGGTTAGAAGAATCTCCTATAAGTAAGATTTAAGGCAAAGATCTTAAGAAACTAAGTGTTATGGCTCACAAGTTATTTGACATGATTTATTATCTATGTTCTTTATGCTCTTTCAGTCTTAAGCTTTACTCAAGTCTAAGGTGAGTCATTTACACTTGGCATTCATTATTTTGAAAGCTTATATTGTTGATACTGTTATTTTAAGTATGCATTCACCCCTACATGCTCAGTACATTCTAGAAGTACTGATCCACATATATGTTTGTGTGCTGTATTATCTTATAACGTAGGTCCTGGTGTCCGTATCCAGCAGCGTGACTGATTTCAGCATCACTGCTGTATCCCTACTTGTGGTGAGTCCTCATAGTTCGAGGGCCCGAATTCTCAAATTTCTTTATGTTTGATAGTACTTAGCTTTTAATTTCAATTGGATATTCGGGTCAGCTGAGGTCTATCCCAGTGGCTCTCTAGTCATTTGTAGAGGCTTGTCTCATGGTAAATATTTAAGTTTGTAAAGTTGTTTAAGATTTGAAATTTAAGTTTTGATTAAAGAGTATGGAATTTTTTACCATTATTTCCTTATATTTTATTTTCGTCTTGTGAATTTTGAGCTGAATAATATATCATGGGTTAGCTTGGGACTACTTATAGCCTTAAGTACCATATGACGTCAAGGGGGTTCTCTCAGTACGTTATAAGCAAACCTGTCATCCTTGGTAGGAAGATGGGAAAAGATTGGCTTGTGAGGTTCATCTCTGTATTTAGCATTTCTGGGGTCAGTGTCCCCATGGAGTACTAGTTGGTTAATCTCATAAGAGTTGTCATCCAGATGTTTTTGTGAAAGCTTTCTAGACCTTGCCTTATCTCTTCAATAATTACCTATGCTGGATAGAGTGGGTTTTGGATTATGATCTTGAACTTTGTTCCTCCCTATTCAAACTGGAGTGGGATCATTTGTTCCATAAAACCTATCTCCAACCATAAAGTTGGTTGGTAGTTGTAAGATCCCATAAAACTTTTGAGCTTAATTCAGTCCTTTAAGCTTGTCAAGGGGTCCCAAACTTAGAAAATTCTAACCAAGTTCCCAAACTTAGCCTATTTTGGACTTCAAAAGTTGGCATTCTAATCTCGCCATCTTTATGTCCTTTAATGTCCCATATTTTCATTAATTTACGAATAGGAAGGTCAATAGGTATTCCCAGACTAGTTTTGGATTTTTTGGTACACGTTTAGATCATGTTCGGAGTCCCAAAATAGTGAACCAACGCGACCTTGGTGCGTCGCGTCGCCAATCACGTTGGTCAACATTTGTGCAGGCTGTCAGAGCCAAAACTTCTGAGGCTCGATGCGATCATGGCCCGACATATCGAGTATCACGTCGCAGCCATCAACACGCCGCGTCGCTTGTAGCATCGACACCCAGTTTTTAGTCATTAAATGACCGCATCCTCAAAGGCAAAAAGGTCAATTTCCCACCCCTATATAAGTCACAAACATATAATTCAACCCTATTTCACCTAAATTATAGTGGTTTCTCTCTCAAATCCATCAATAACAAGCTTAGGGTTTCCAATTGAGGATCCAATTTCAAGAATTTCACCATTTGTTTTCAAGACTCTTTCATACAAGGTATGCATAGTGTTGATTTATGGATTCCTTTCATCCATAAAGCTCAAGAACCCTATTTCAAATTATAAATCATGATGTTTATTTTGTGGGTGTCTTGTAACCATGTTTATCTTGTTGTACGGTTCCTAAGTTAGAATCTTTACATGCTTTTCATGAAACTACATTAGCATGCAAGTTGAAATCCATGAATGGAGCTGTTCATAATGTGTAATTTGATGATTTCACCTATGCCCTAAGTTGTACATGTAAGGTGTTTGATAAAATGCCTAAGAGGATAGAAATTGTGTATTATAGCTCAATTATAACCTATATGATAAATACATGTCTTACCCTTATATTCAAATGACTCCCATGCTATTGATGTGCGATATAGATGTTTGTTGGAATGCTCATGATGTTAGAGTATGAAATTATGATACTTATTATATGCATTCCTACCATGTACAAGTTTGTGATAACCATGTGCTTCATGAAATCCCCAACTTATTATATTGTGGATTATTGATGTTGGTCATGTATTCAAGAACGTCATGCCTTGTCATGTTTCCTTCTATTGCGTCTTGGGGGTACTTGTACCCGACAACTTAGCTGTGTACCTAGAGCCAGTGTCATGTTTTCACGATACTCTCAGTCAAGCCATGGTCAATAGAACTTAGTCAGTCATGTGACTCAGGAAAGCTCAGTAATTCAGTAATCTCAGTAGTATTCCATCAGTCAACGAAACTCAGTTAACTCAGTCCAGTTTAGTTCAATTAATCATGCTTAATGTCTATTCATATGGGAGTAGGATTTCGCACCGAGTGAACCCAAGGATAGAAACTCACCTGCCAGTAGAGGGTGTGATTCTTAGAAGCAATCTTTGCGTTCCAAAACTATGTAGCTAACGTAGGTTGAGATATCTAACCTATCAGTTGAGGGTTGATGAGGTGGCTTACCTGCCAGTTCAGGGTTCCCACCATTCTCATTTGAGTACCTGCCAGTTGAGGGTCACTCACAGCTTGTCCTTACCAGTGGCGCGATATTGACATCCTTCTAATTGGGGTTACAGATTGGACCCCAACTCAGCTATATTGCTTTATTTATGGCATGTCGGTTAGATGACTACTTTCCACAGTTACAGTTTCAGTCTCAGTAATAGAACTCAGATAGTTTTACAGAATTCAGGACTGTCAGATATAGTCGCTCAGTATCAGTTATTAGTAACTCATGTTATCAGTATTCAAACTCAGTAGTCAGTATCTTTACGAATTTAGTTACAGTCATTTATTCATGCATGTATCCTCACGTTCATGTTATATAGTCAGTTATCATTGTTCATGCATTTGAACCCTCTGCATTCAGCCTACCTTACATGCATACCAGTACATTCAATCGTACTAATGCATTTGCTTTATGGTGTTTTATACCATAGGTCCAAAAGCATGAGTTCCTGAGCATCAGTAGTACTCCAAATTTAGGCAGCCAGATTTAACAGTGAGTACTCATCATTCGAGGATGATATGATTATTTATTTCATTATTTTTGTTTATCTTTCAATAGATGGAGTTAGTTGGGGACATGTCCCATCAACTCCTTATTCAGATAGTTTAGTCAGTTAGAGAATTTTCAGACTACAATATGTTTAGATAGTTTATTTCTGTTCATGTTTTGGTGTTGATATACCGTACTCTCAGATATTATGTTTTATCAAGTTTGAACCTTATGGCATATTTTAGTCTATTATTTGTGCATCTTACATGATTTTATACAGTATTCAGGTACAGATATCAGTCATGGGTTAGCTTGTGGTCCTTCGGAGTCATGAGCACCGTGTAGCTTTTCGGGTACTAAATTCGAGGCGTTATAAACTTGGTATCAGAGCCTAAGGTTCAATAGTGTCCTAGAAAGTCTGAAAGTCGCATCTAGTAAAGTCTTTTACCTGGGTGTATTGCGCGTCACACTTATGTGTAGGAGGCTATAAGATGTTTAGGAACAGTTTCCCATTTTTCAGTATTCATATTGTGCCAGTGAGCATAATCTCAAGTTAATCTCTCAGTTTAATCCCTTTCTCTTCCATTTACAGAATATGCCTCCCAAGAAGAAAACTGGGAATCACTTAGACCCTTAGCCCGAAGATTCTTTAGGCGAGCATATCTTTTATGCAAGTTCAGAGCTTCATTCACTACTCTTGCTCAGTCAGTTTTTGCCCAAAATAAATGACCAGCTGTCGTTCCAGCTAATCAGTGGCCAATTCAGCTACAGCCAGGATTCAGGACTTCACTCAAATGAATCCTCCATCCTTTTTTGGGTCTAAGTCAGAAGAGGATCCTCAAGAATTCCTTGACCAGGTTCAAAAGGTTATAAATATCATGGGGGTTTCAGCTACTGAGAGTGCTAAGCTAGCTGCATATTAGTTGCAGGATGTTGCTCACTCTTGGTTCAAGCAGTGGAAGTCAGAGAGGTCAGTTGATTCAGGATCTATAGAATGGGAGGAGTTTTTCATCACATTCTTAGATAGATTCTTTACCCTAGAGCTGAGAGAAACTAAGGTGTTAGAATTTATCAACCTCATGTAGGGCAACATGATGGTGAAAGAGTATTCTCTTAAGTTTACTCAATTAGCCAGATATGCTCCTCATGTGGTTGCAGATAGTAGAGCCCTTCTTCATCTCTACCCAGTGGGTAAAACTATCATAGGCCAATGGGTATACAGGAACTATTCGGTTATGATATTTCAGAAAGTCACCTCAGTTGAATTAGAGATGACTAATTTTGATGTCATTCTCAGCATGGATTGGCTTCATTCCTGCTATGCCACAGTCGACTGCAGAAACGCAATTGTCCAATTTCAGTTATGAACCAGTCCTGGAGTGGGGGGTAATACTTCAGCTTTCAGAGGTCAACTTATTTCCTACCTTCGGGCACAAAAAATGATATCTAAGGGATGTGTCTATCACCTTGTTCATGTTAAGGACTCTAGTTCTGAAACTCCTAACCTTGAATCAGTCCCAGTCATGAATGAATATTCAGATATCTTTCTCGAAGATCTTCTAGAAATTCCTCCCAAAAGGGAAACAGACTTCCGCATTGATCTTCTTCCAAATACTCAACCTATATCTATTCCGCTATATAGAATATCACCAGCAAAACTCAAAGAATTAAAAGAATAGTTGGAGGGCTTCTTAGATAAGGGATTCATCATACCCAGTGTTTCCCCGTGGGGTGCTCCAGTCTTATTCATGCAAAAGAAAGAATGTTCTCTCAGAATGTGCATTGATTACCGTCAGCTCAATAAAGTCACAGTCAAGAACAAGTATCCACTTCCCAGAATCAATGACTTATTTTACCAACTTCAGCGTGCCAGCTATTTCTCTAAGATAGACCTCAGATCAGATATCATCAGCTCAGAGTCAGAGAATGTGACATTCTAAAAATAACCTTCCATACTCGGTATGGTCACTTCAAATTCCTAATCATGTCCTTTGGTCTTACCAATGCCACAACAACTTTCATGGACTTGAAGAACCATGTGTTCAAGTAGTACTTTGATCATGCAGACCATCTCAGAATCCTGCTTCAGACTCTTAGAGATCATCAATTGTTCACCAAATTTAGTAAGTGCGAATTTTGGCTAAGGTCAATAGCATTCCTTGGTCCCAGCATTTCCGGTGATGGCATTAGGGTTGATCCTCAAAAGACCAAAGCAGTAAGAAACTGGCCCAGACTTGTCTCGCTATCAGATATCATGAGTTTCTTGGTTTTGGCTGGCTATTATAGATTGTTTGTTGAGGGATTCTCTTCTATTGCATCCCCTATGTCAATATTGACTCAGAAAAAAGTTAAGTTTCAGTGGTCAGATCCTTGAGAGAAGAGTTTTTAGGAGTTGAAGACTAGACTCACCTCAGCTCTAATCTTAGCTCTTCCAGATGGTTCAAATGGTTTTGTAGTGTACTGTGATGCCTCTAGAGTAGGTTTGGGTTGTGTCCTTATGCAGCATAGTAAGGACATAGCCTACGCCTTCAGACAGCTTAAACCCTATGAGAAGAATTATTCGACTCATGATCTTTAGTTAGCAACCGTAGTATTTGCCTTAAAGATTTGGAGGCATTACTTGTATGGGGTGCATGTAGATGTGTTCACAGATCATAAGAGCCTTCAGTATGTCTTTTCTCAGAAAGATCTCAATCTTCGTAGGTGGTTAGAGCTCTTAAAAGATTACGGCATGAGTATCCTTTATCATCCGAGCAAGGCCAATATAGTGGCCGACGCTCTCAGTAGACTGTCTATAGGCAATGTTGCTCATGTTTAGAGTAGTAAGAAGAAGTTAGCTCAGGAAGTTCATCAGCGTGTTGATGATAGGCGAAATTACGCGCCTATATCAATATATTTTG